>NC_062965.1:33392656-33543102 GCF_023119035.1 Salvia hispanica | reverse complement strand
GTCAGTTACATTTTTTGTTTTTTTGGGTAATCCCATTATAATGAAATCATTTTTCTTAATGGAAAAATTTGGCCTTCATTTGTCTTACTTTATTACTAGTACTATCTTTTTACTATATTTTCTTTAATTATTTATTTTATTTTCCCCTTCTACTTTTTTTTTTTTCTTATTTCTTTATTCTATGATGTGTTTTAATTTCATCCTTTATTAATATTTATTTTTCAATTTTTGGGCCTTTGTTTTGGGGAAAAGATAATGATATTAAAGGGGAGAGAAAGTAAAGGAAAGAGAAATTATTTCTTTTTTTTATCTATACTATAACTATTTATTACTATTTTTTGTAAAAAAACCAGTTTGGGAGCCTCACTTATAGCAGATCGGGGGGGAGTAGTTTTATACAAATGAGACTTTTAAAAAGCTTCTTCAATTTGGTTGGCGGGGGCGTATATTTTTGATTCATCAAATATTATATAATGAATGGGAGTTTTATGTTTAACAATTCTTGGTTAAAAAAAATATTAGGATCTTTATCCTTTTGAAAAAAAAAAAGAGTAAGTCCCCCAAAAAGCCCGGGAGAATGGGCCCCAGTCGTGCAACACGTGTAATCTCCTGCTCTTCCTCCTCCTCATCAACTGCTCTTAACACTCCCCCTCTTCATACTACATACATACATACTCTTCAATTTAACTCTTAACCCGTCTCCCCCCAAACCAAACCAAATCATGAAGCAACATCAATTCGCTCTAAAAATGTATGAATCCATAGAAACCCCCATAAATTTCCCCTTAAACCCGCATTTTCCATTACCAAACCACTTCAACGCGACGGCATCAGATGATCGCCCCCGAAGGTATCAATTACACGAGCTTGAAGGACTTGATGCCGGAGTCTCCGCCGTCCTCAGCGTCGCCGACTTGCGGAGACAGCTGGGGGGAGACCCCGATCAAGGATCCGCTGGTGCAGCACGCGGCGTGGGCGTACCTGCAGCCGATGATGGGAAGCGGGAGCGGGGACCGCCGGTGGTGGATCAGATTCCATGATAAAGTCACCTGGCTGCTTAGCTGCCTCGACGGGTCGTTTTGGTCGTCTTTCACGTTGGTTTCCCGGGAAACTCAGGGATCCTTGATGATTCGACTTTGATTTTTTATTTATGAGAGACAAAAGTAGTGAACAATTGAAAACCCTCCCAATTTGTTTTAGCTGGTTGGAAGGATTTTCATCTTCTTCATCCTTCCTCCTTTTTCTTTTTTTTTTTTTTTAAATTTTTTTTATTCTTTAGATTTTATTTCTTGTTATACATACATGATACTTTCTACAACATTATTCCCTCTTTTTTAAACTTGGGTTTTTTCTCATTTTTTTTTAGTTAGTCACTCTTGATATTTTGCTTAATGAATCAAATCTGAACTAGATTTTAATTAATTTTCGTGAACAAATAGATTGTAGCTTTTTCCCAAAAAAAAAACTAAGTGATTATTGAATATGAATTTATATTTTCTTGTTCTCTCCGTCAAATAATAAAGTGTTAATATGGTCAAACCTAAAAATTGGTTGTTCATTTCTCAAATAGTATAGTTAAGTTGTTTGATAATTTCCCCCAACATAAGTGAAGTAAACTAATACTATAATCGATTTTCTAAGAGAGAGACGTTTGATATAAAAGTGAATATGTGTCACTTATCGATTGCATTATATCGTTTCTTAAAAAAATTTTTTATAGTGTTTTAGAATGTGTAGTATCAACCCAAAACCCCAAAAAATATAATATATATTTAAAAGTCTAAACACACTGTAATAATAGTTCGATCAAGTCGTGATAAATGACTAACAGTTCAAATTGATTCTTAGTAAGCACGCAGAAAAACACCCTATATAAATTTGATTTCATCCATAATCCATTAATGAATTTGCAATTAATGTTTTTTAATATTGAATGCAATCGTAATCACTTTTTGTGGCCACTATTTGGATTGGGCAGTTGTCAATAGAGGATGCAAGTGCCCACACTAATTTTTATGATTTGGTGCAACAAGTTTGAACATGATGTCACGAAAAATTATTTACGTGGCACTATATAAGTACCTAATATTAATTTATTTACAAACCTTTTACAACAACTTCCCATTCATTTAAAAATTCACAAACGCGTCGAAATAACGTCAGTGTATTTCCTTTTCAAAAACTACTGGTTCCTTGCGATCAGCTACCCCTTTGTTACGTTTGATATCTAAAAGTATAGTATCTTTTGAGACTGTTTGGTGTTACGAATCTTGATGGGTTAAGAATAAATAATGATTAAAGTTAGTAGAATTAATTTTCGGGGTTTTTATTTGATAGATGAAGTTAAAATTAAAATAAATTTGACGACTTTATGTTAAATTATTTGAAAATACTACTCCATATTAACAAATAAATTATTCTCATTCCGATACCGGGAAATCACCCCCCTTTAACTTCAACTAGGGTTGTTCTATTTTTTTTCTTCAAAACCTATGTTAGTTCCCTTTAAAACGTTAGGCAACCTTAACCGGGCAAGGGGTCATTTTTAATTTTATCTTTTATCTCTTCTCTTGCCTACCCACATGAGGAAGTTCGATGTGTCATTCCCCACACGTGAGGGGGAGTGTTAAAATTCTTAATCTTGTCCCACATCGACTTGGGCGATCCCAGCTCACCTATAAAAGTATGGATAACCTTTTCCCAAAAAGGGGAGTGCCCCTTTTTTTTTTTTACGATTTATGTACGTAGATTTATTACTACTACAATTCAAATTTCACAAAAATAAATTACGGGGGGAAATCTAATGAAATTGAAAATAATAAACTAAGGAAAAAAATATACTACTAACTAATAAACATTTATTACTATACTCCGGGTGCATTACCCTTTATCACCCCTAGTATAAAACATGGGACTAATATAAGTAGAGTTGTGGGCCTGGGCCCCGCCCCAAAAACGGGGGGCCCGGGCTCATCGTGAGATGGGTAATTGGGCCATTTTTTAAACCCCTGCCCGGGCCCGGCCCAAAACTATCCGAACACCCGGGCCAAGACCAACCCCGGGCCCGGGCCCCTCGGGGGCCCACCTTCTATAATTTTTTTTTTAATGTAATTAGGTATTAATCACTAATTATATATTTCTCTATTTATGCACGTATCTTGTACACGAGACATGTTAATTTTTCATATCTTTAATATTTTGGGTGTCTCCGAATGGAAAACAATAATGTTTAATATCAACATAAGTTTCCAACTAAATCATGAATGAAACATTCAATCTTGATTAAACAATGTTTTATCCAAGATGTAAAAAATGACTGAATTTAACTTTAAGAATATTACGTATTAAAAAATATATGATGATAATTATAGAATTCTTTAACATTGTTAGTTAGTTCATATACTTGTACCTTTAAAAATACAACATCAACCCATATGTCATCATCTACAAACAAAACTAACAAAATTGGCTATTCATTTAGTTATAGACTTACTTTTAAATAGAATAAAGAACATGAAAAATATTGTTGACAAAAGTCAATAAATGAACTTAAACACTTATTAAATTTAGATTTAGTTAATGAGATATAAAAATACAAGTTATATGTTATTTTTTTCATAAATACATTTGGATATTTTTAAAATACTTAAACAAAAAATTTAAACAAAGCCCCCCCCCCGACCCACAGGGAAAAGTGGGCCGGCCCCCAGTTAGCAAAATTAGAAAAATACCCCCCCCCACCCCCTTAGACAGGGCTGGGAACGGCCCCCAATATTGACCCATCACTAAGTAAAAGCTCTTGGATTATGATTTTGGGCGGGTAGTGTCATGGAATTTATACCCATGTTACATCATTTGGGGGTATTTTTCCCCTCCCCTAAAAGTTTGGATAAAAAATTTTAAAAAAGAAAAATTTATATTAAATAAATAAGAGAGGAAAAGAGAAAATAAAGAAAAAAAAGGGCAAGTTAGAAATGAGTTTTTTTTTTGTAAAAAGGAAATATAATTTTTGGGGCGAAAAAAAACGCCAAATTTTAGGGGCGGGGAGTACATTATAAGGGTATAATTTAAAATTTAATTATACACGTTTTTAAAACCCCCAATAATCACTTCATCATTCCACCCCTTTTCATCAACTACGCTCCCCCAACTTTTCACTCAACCAAAAATCCTAGCCCCCCACATTCACAACGAAACACTTCCTGTCGCCGCAAGAGATGGGAACCGACATCCCATCGCCCTCATACGTCGCTTTGGATTTTTTGTGCTTCGGCCAATAATCGAAGCCTTTGCCATCTCGAAATTGAGGGGTCCTTGGCTGAAAAAAGGAATCGCTTAAAAATCGTCTTGCTACACTAGGGGAAATCCCCATTTTTTTTTTTATTAACATTATTGTCAAGCTTTTCATCGCATTAGTTCATCGTTGTTATTGATTCCCCTTTTTACTAAAAATTTGACTTGAAAATTAATGTCACTAGGATTTATATCATTGAAATTGACAAGGTAAGAGGCTAGGCTTAATCTTTGGTTTGTATTTTTTCCCAAAATTATGTAGCTAGATTTGTACATCGTGCTAGAATACTTTCTTTGTTTTTTTGTTTCATCATTGATTCAAATTTTGTTACTTTTTTAAATCAAATTTACATTTTTTTGGGATATTGTACATTATTTATTTTTTTTATATGTTCTTTTTTATATGATTTCTTTTTTTATGGTATTTTGGATTTAATTTAAATAATGTATATTTAATGCTAAATGAGACCACGTGGGGTTTAAATTTTTTTTGGGGGGATTTAATCCTTTCCCCTTTGGTTTTCGAATCCAGGGGTGGTTGAGATCCATTCACCAAACAACCCCATCACCTTTGGAGTGAACCCCTCCTATTATGCATTTACTTTAAAAAGCCAATTTTTTTTTATTTCCCGGATAAAACCAAAACACACATAAAAAAGTTTAAATTCAATTCATGTGGTGGTACTATACTCTAGCCCCGGGGATTGCTAAACCCCCTATGTACTTTTTATTAGCACTAAATAAACCCCAAGACGAAGTATACATAGTATATATAGTATAGCTAAATGTTAGTGATTCGAACACGGGAAGAAACACAAAAGTGTCTATCCTCTACTAATACTCAAATATATCCGGAAAAAAAAAGTGGGTTTTGAAAAATTTTGGGAAAAATAAAAAAAATAGAAAGCATAACCCAAATAAAACGAATAAAAACTTAAAAAAAACGATGAGATAAGGGAATCCCCTATGGCCTCACGTTTGGTTATACAAAATTAACTATAATACCCTAATAGTTATTACTTTGATAAAAGAGTCACCTACTTAGCTCATGCGATACAAACGTTTATTACAAGATTAGGTTTCAATCCTAACACGAACTCCAAAAGCTCCCGACCCTTGAAAAGTCCTCACTCTCCAATTAAGGGCCCAAGGGGAAACTAACCGGGCTACCAAGTGGGTCTAACTTGAACTCCCCAAAAGGCAAAGTTATATTAAATCATACACAATTGTGTCACTCAAACATGCAACATCAAAATTATTAGGAAAAACAAAATAAAAACAAAAAGAATATTAAATAGAAAAAGGGAAATTTTTTTTAACCAAAATCGTTTCTAACACATCCCAAAATCCTATTTTGTTACACATAAATGAATAAACCCAAAAAATAATGAAGGGGAAGACAATTTGAACATAAAACTAAAGCAAATGAAACCCCTAGGTTAATCCTTGTCGTTCTTGATGTTCTTGAAATCCTTCTCCAACTCCTGCACCAATGAAGTACTCTAGGTCTTGATCTCTATGAAGTATTTTGCAAGTAGAAGTTCTCTCCTTTTGATGAAGCTTGAGGTCTTATTTATAAGGGAAAGTCATTCCTTGTTGTGGGAAAAGATCTCCAAAATATGGTAAATTTGGGCGCAAATCTAGGCTTTCGATCGCCCTTTCTCGGCGGGCCGTCGAACCTGGCTCTGGTCACCGCGTCGAGTCCGAGTCTGTTCCTCGGCGGCGACCGCCGACGTCTTCCCGCGGTTGCTCTGACGAGACTCTCTTCCAAGCACATTTTTCGAGGCGGACACGCTGATTGATCGCCGCCGGCGCCGGCGGGTCGCACACACATCCGCGGCGGTCGCCGTCGACTCAGATTTCCAAACCTGGCGTTTGGCTCCTTTTTTCACTAATTAGCACATTTCTCACAAAACACGTCAAAATACCAAAATAGACAAAATATGCAAATAATGGACGTGTAGAGTGACTTTGACATTAAAACGGACCAAATAATGCCCTTAAAACAGCTGAAAATCCGAGCGTATCACCCTAGGAGAATGATTTAAACTCCTCCATTGGTGATGATTTAATGACATCATGCATGTACATTAAATCCAACCGCATACCATCTTTCACGTTATATGAAGAAGCAATATCTCTACATCATGTTTTATAACATTATTCAATCGCTTCTTACATTAATGTGTGGATTCATACATTAACACCTGGCATACATCCATATCCGTATGAAACCAAAAAAGCAAAAATAGAAACATAAATTACGAAAAGTGTCTGGTAATATGCCCTAGCCAAACGGATGCCTAAACCTTAGGGAACGGATTTATCTCCCCGCTCTTAGTGAATTTTCTTCAACGACTGGGTACTACAACCTAACTCAATAGATTGCTAAACCCAAAGGGTAAGGATTCAATTTAATTTATGAAAAAAATCGCATTACATTAAAATACTACCTTCGTACATTACTAACAAGGGCATATACATTCATGCTATACCTATACATTATGTTTAATTCCATCATTGCCGCTTCCATACATTAATGTGTTGGATTCATACATTAACAAACCATATTCGTACATCAATTTATGTGTGACACCAAAAACACAAAAGTAAAAACATAAACTAAGAAATTTAGTCAAAGCCAAACAAATTCTTGTCGTCTCCAAACGTTCGGTTGATGAAATCTAGAAAAGATGCGGACAATTCAAGGAACATAATTACTGTTCACAATTCATACTTCAAAAAATAAATTACCTTCTTCCATCGTTGATAACCCGATGATAAACCGACAATAGTGAAGGAGATGAAGAACTACAGCTTGTTCGAATTTTTGGAAGCAATAATACTGTAATTCTCTTCTTCAAAAACGATGCAAAGAAGAGTTTTCACTAGTGATTGTCTAATATTTAAGGAAAACAAATCTCCTGCATACAAAAAGAATGTGAATCATGGGCTGTGAATAACGATATTTTTTGCTATACCATTCATACCCTTTTGAATTTTAATTAATTTATTTAATTCCAAGTGGCTTCCATTTCAACCATCGATCATACCTAATCAATGGATGTAATTAGTTTTCCTTTTCAACAATTTTTTTCACATTAATCGAATACATCCCATACTCCATTTTTTTTTCCCATTCACATTTTTTTTTAAAATTTAAAGGGAGCCAAAAGGGAAGGGATCCGAAATCGATGATTTCTAGTTTAGTTTCCCTAATATCGCGCAATAATGGAAAATCATCGAATCAAGCCCAGAAGAATCATAATCATCATCCAACGGCGGCATTCTTCCATCGAAACCTGTTATTCACTTCACATCTTTTCCCGAAACCCCAAAATCAAATTGGTGAGCCCACGCCCGACTTTCCACATTGCCCAATATTCCGTGCCTTCGCGACGCCCGCCCCCCGGGACGCTCTCATGAAATTATGACGGCGTTTGGGCCCGATTTCGATCGGTTTTTCGTACGCCATCAACGCCCCCCGCCCCCGATCAGACCCCCGACCATTTCCCAACCCCCCCGCCCACGCCTTCTTTCCCGATTTTAGATAATCGTTTTTGGGAAGGCTTTATTCCATTTAAGTAGTTCAAATTTTCTCCCGGGGCCCCATACCCCAAATTTCTCCCCCTTTTCCCGGAAGACGCCCCTTTTTCCCCCCCTTTGTTCCGGGGGTTCATTCCATCCGGCATTGGCGCTGGATTCCATCCAGGTTTTTTTTCGGAAAAAAGGGGGAAAAAAGGAAAACAATTCCAAGTTCCTACATGTTTTAAGAAAAGGGGCTACCAAGAAAGAAAACCGGGAATGGCGCCCGACCGACCCAGAGTCCTGAACCGAACCGGGGACCGGGGGAAATTTAGCAAAGGGGGGACGCCCCGCGACCCGGGGAAACCCGGCCCACGGCGAACACCGCAAGCAACGGACCCCCACAACAACATGATGATTGGGCATCAAAAGGCACCCCCTGCCCGGAGAAAAATATGTATTCAAGGAACGCCCCCGGTGGGGGGGAGATCCGATCAAAGGGGTCCCTCAAATCTATGTTTAAACCAAAAAGGGCCCAAAAATCTTGGAGGGCGAGAAACCTAGATACGAATCCACACACCAAACCGGGGGGCCCGGAATGAACCGGGGAGAAAGGGGGCCGATAAAAATTTATGCATTCCAGCAAAAACCGAGAGAGGGGGTAGGCGAGGGGGGGACGGGGGAGGCCGCAACTCACGTTATTAATGAACGTTGGGGAGGGGGGGATATCACCACTTGCTAAACGATTCAATCTCCGAATCAAGGGAGAAATTCTGAGGCGGAGCGGCCAACGCCCGCTAGGCGGGGGGGAGAGATAGCCGCCACGCCGGAAGAGATGGTGGGGAAGAACGCGCCAAATGATGATTTTGGATGAACTACCATGGGAAAACCCAAAGCTGATCCTTGAGAAAGAAAAAGGAATATCCAGCCGGGGGGAGATAACTGCCACACTGGAGACCAACCAAAAAAGAAGACGGCACGCGAAAGAAAAGAATCGGCACCGGTCCGACAACAAAAACGTGATGATTGGAAAAGGCGAAGACCGATAAGAGAGGGGGAGCCCCGGGCTCGGGGGAAGACTAACAAGACGTCCACCGGGGGAGAAGATCCGACAAGGAGTCCCCCCAAATCAATGTTTTTGTTGTCGGACCGGCTCCGATTGCTTTTTTTTATCGAACGCGCATTTTTCGGGTTTGAATTATCCCCCGCTCTTTTATAAACTTTATAGAACTTTGAAATTGTTTTCCCTTTTTCTCCCCTTTTTGAACACAAATAGGGGGAACTTTCCGTTTTTGATTTTGGGGCTGAACTCCGATAGATGGGGAAAGGGCCGAGGCCGCATGCCTTCCACCGATATGGTCAAGAGAAAAGGGCCAAGGCCCAAACCCGAGCAACCACGCCCGAAGAATAAGGCTAACTTTAGTCGAAGAGAAAACAACAGTGTCAAGATAAGAAGTTCATGGTTTGTCGGCGAGGGGGAGAGGAAGAATATGACCGAACAACTCCTCTCCAAATCTATGATGGTCGTGAAGGCCAAAGATGACCGATGATGAGAGGGCGAGAAAGCTGCAAAGGCGCGGCCCACATGTCGATAGAGCCAGGAAAGATTGGTAGCAAGACAACCCGTAAAGGTAAAGCAGTCGAAGAATTATCCCGCAGAGGAGAGAAACAATACCCCGCCGAAGAGATGGAGTCCCTAAGAGGACTAGAAGTAATAGGTGAATACTGGTGAAGCTTCATCAAGTAATCGGTGTTGTGAATTCAATTTTGCTAAAGTAGTGACATGAGAAGAAATTGTAGTGGAGAGCCTGGCGATAGCACCAAAAAGAATGACACAACGAAGATGGTAAAGAAGGTCCTCGATAGAGAGTGATGATCATCCACTAAGGAGAGAGAGAGAACCGCAACACCGTTGGAGGAAGTTTGGTGCCGAAATGGTTTCACGTCTTCTTTTTTAGAGAAATAAATTTGGGCCCAGGTTTAATAGGCTCAAGAAAGAAAAGAAATGAAAATAATGGGCTCATAGTTTGAGTTGGAATGGACCGAGAATGGTCCAAAGATGGTCCTAGATACGAGCTATAACTATCTAGATTAGCTCCAAAAAATATGAGAAAAAATTGTTTAGACAAGCCCTTGACATGATAAATTTTAGAATTAGCTCCGAACGAGTCAAAGTGCCCCATTACACTCGACCTAGTCAAACGTGGGAAATGGCTCCCCCAAAAAGTCCGTCGAATGAGCTCCTTGACACGGTTAAAACCGTCGGGGAAAATTGAAGAGCCCCTTTGAAAAAACCCCTCCAATGAAGAAGCCCTTGAAACGAGTCTAAACTTTCATTAAAAAAAAATAACTCTGATGCGAGTTTAAACTATCAATGATGAATTGAAGAAGCTCTATGATACGAGCCTAAACTATAATGAAAATTGAAGGACCCCTGAATCAGTATAAACTATTTATCAAAGTGAAGATCGTGAAATTTAAAGGTAAAAAAACTCGATACTTAATTTGGGGAAGTTTTGGAATGGAGAAATCAATTAATTGGAGAACAATGAATCGAGATGAAGTTATGGCAAGAAAAAAGAAGGAAATCAATTAAAGATGATGGAAAATCAAAAAAAAAGGATATTAGTATAATTACAATATATTTTCCATGTATAGCTAGAATTAGAGCCTATAAAAGGTTGTGAACCATGGGGGGAAATTTAAAAAAAAAAAACATATCACAATATAGTCTTTAGAGTTTCCCCCCTTTTTACTTTCGCAATATTTTTTTATTTTGGGCTTTTTTTACTTTTCAACAAAAATTTTTAAAATCCCCTCCCTGGGGCTTGGTATTTGGATGTTGCACTATAGACTTGGTTTTTTTATACTAGCTAATTTTTTTTTTTTAATCAGACGGGCCTGCTTTCCCCCCAAAAATAAATAAATTATTCAAAAAATTCAAAAACATGTTCTTATATATAAATAAATTATGATAGATGATCTAGTCATTTTTTTCTAATTTTGTTTTTGAATAACACACATAAATTCGGTACAACTACTAACCTTAGTGTAGCAGTTTAGATAAGATATCATTACAAAAATTAATTTGTATATATTATTAATCTATTTTTATGTATAATAATGTACTAGTATTTAAATATCGTTTCACATTTATAACTTCTTTTCCCAAATTCTTTTTTTAAAAACATTTTGGTACTAAAATTTTAAATAAAGGTGAAAGGCACTTGGGCCCCAATTTCCCCCCGTCGAACAAAAAAAAAACCACCCCAATGTTTTAAAAAGCGTAAAAAAAATTCAAAATATACTACATTTAGGGAATTAAAATTACGATTAAAATACGGAATTAAATTTACGACACATACGGGAAAATTCATTAATTGCTTTAAAAAAAAGTTACATAGAAAAAAAAAAAATTACATGCATAATAAAAAAAAAAAACTATCGCGTGCAACCCCGGGCCCACAACTCTTCAATTATATCCTTTTGGAGTTGAATATGAGCATCCAGGCATGTTGGAAAATTTCCCTTGGTGGCCCGGCTTATCGAGGGTCCCCCTGACACTGGGGGTGGCCGTTGGGTTGGCCCGGGCTTCATCGCCAGCCCCAACTAGTGGTTTCGCCTTAAAGGATCATGTTGGGGGGTTTGGGCGTCATTATCTCAAACGCATCCGCTCCCACAAACGCTTTGGGGCCCGGTCCGCCCTCGGCGGAGCACCCAAATGCGCCCCCACGCCTTTGGGGGACCCCGTGGGCGCAAAGTAGGCCTTCTTTTCATCACTTGTTTGTCGGACGTTTTCCCCAAAAGACCGGCCCCGGGGGTATATCCCATCCCCCCGAGTACCCCATATCATGCCGGTTGCCGTTGCCACAAAGGCGGGGGACCGCCCCCCGGCGCTTCTTTAAAAGGGGGAGCGATTTGGGGGCGTTGGGGTCGTTGTTCCCCCGGCCCCCCCCAAAAATACGCACCGGATCCCCAATGGCAGGGCCTCGAGGTGCGGATGCTCTTAGGGATAGAAAATAATTTTCTCTCCAACACCAAAGTCCATTGTTACGTAGTCAAATAACTAATGACTAAGAAGTAAGACCCAAGCCCAACATTGAAGTCTTCTTCCACATTACCCTAGATTCCCATCTCTCTTATTCTCTCAAGTTGCAGGCAAAACATTTGGGTTGGCGAGCGGCTCAAGCCCCCACTGGCGCGGTGTCTTGACCAAAGTTGGGTTCGTCCCTGACAAGATATTAAAGTTAGAGTTAGTTAAATGAGTTGGGCTGGACATTTTTATACATCTCAAAGCCCTGCCCTACCCAAGCCTGATTTGGTTAATGGACGAGTTAAATATTTGTATAAGTTTATAATTGGGAAAAAAATTTAAACTTATACAGATCAATTGGTAAGGGCAAGTTTAAATAGACATGGAAGTCAAAAGTTTAATAATTCATGGTAATAAAATTTCTTTATATTTGAAGATAGCATGGTTTACTAGAGATAATTGCTATGGTGGGTCGTTCTTGGGCTGGGCCTAGATTCGCAAACATATGCCCTATTCATTTCTCTAGTGGGTTGGGTCTGGTCCATACCGAGTCGGGCCAAACTGGTGTGTCTGTATCCTTGTCATACATATGAAAACTATTACTCTATCCGAACCTCATTAAAAGTCTCTTTTATGACCGACACGCATTTTAAGAAATTATTTAACTTTCTAAATAAAAATGATAGGAAAAAAAGTTAATAAAACGTGGGTTCTATTTTTATATATTGATTTTATAATAAAATATGAGTAGAGTGAGTTAATTGAATATGAGCTCCATTTACCAAAAATAGTAAAAATGAATAAGACTTCTAATGGAGAATGGACAAAAATAATAAAATGATACTTTTAATAAGAACATGAAGAAGTAATATTAAATGAATCCTCCGACCTAAACAAATATAAACATTGCCCATCATAACTAAGGGCATCCACAACCTCAGCCTGGATTCAAGCTCCAAGTCTCCTCTACGTCATTATTTCCTTAAATTTCAGTCTCATGCCACAACTCCTGTAACCTTGCAGGCCCCATCCAGGCCTCATCCAGGGCACAACTATTAAATTGCACTATTCACAGCTACAACATAGTTTACTCGTAAAATAAAATACGTTGAACATTAAAACATGGAAAATTCATTGTTCAATCGAATTTTTTTTTTACAAATCCTAGAAAAAAAAATTACAAGTCCTAGAAAATAAAAAAAATTACAAGTCCTAGAAAATATTGAAATAATTTAGAGGATAGAAATGGAGAAATTGGTGGAAGAATGTTGAAGAAATGGGATATAAATAGGCAAAAATTCCTAAAAAAAAGGCCGGGGCTTGCGGTCCGGCCCGAAGGCCCTCCAACGCCGGGCCGGGACTCGTTGGGGCACGGCCCATGCTCCTCCAACGCTACGCCGGGCCGGACCTGGGCGCGGCCCCGGGACGCTACTGCATCATCTGGCGTGGCCCAGGCCGCGATTTTGCTCCCTCCAACACGACGGGCTGCGGGCAGGACCCAGGCGCGGTACAGCCCGCAGCGTTAGGCATGCTCGTAAAAACTACATACACGACTTTTTTTTTCTTTCATAATAGTCTCTAAAATATAAATACGTAATTAACAAAACTAAATTATGAACCCACACATACAATTTATACGCGCTAAATTTATATTAATTGCCACCAATTAGGATACCAAAAATTCATGAAAAACGAAATGAACTGTAGTAGTAATAAGTTAAAGCTCTTCAGGTATACTCTGAAGAGCCGGCCTCCACGAACCGGACCGGGTTCGAGCCGCAGCTCTGAGGATCTGCCTCCGCCGCATAAAATTAAGGCGCTGCTCCAACGACATGGGCGGCGCAGGTCCTCGCCGGCGTTGTCGACTAATTGCCTCGAGCACTTGCTTCAACTCTTCCTTCTTCACCACAATCTTCATCTTCTTCGGCCCCTCCGCTGCCTCTCTGCTGCTGAGCTGCGCGATTGCCTCCAGAATGTTGGTCGCCGCCGCCTTCTTCATGTTTTTGGACTCTCTTCTCTGCCAGAACTTGTATTCCGCCATTTTTGATTAACTTTAGATTAAAATGTGAGCTTCACTTTGTTTGGTCTAATATTGATAATGCATGGAAATGCCAAGTATTATATAGTGATTTAATTGGGAATAAATTAGTATGTTTTTGAATTTCGGGTATGATTGCAAGCTCACATTTCTTATTTATTTATTTATAGTATGAACATACGATAGTTTGACTTTTAAGATGAAGTATTAATATAATGTGTTTTTGTTTACCTTGACACCTTTATATGAAATAATTGAATCATTTGATTTTTTATTTTCAATTTTTAAATTGGAAGCAATAATACAACTTCGTATACTTCATTTTTTTTTCTTTATTTATGATTGCGGAATTCAAAAAAATTGATAGTATGTGATATGTATGGTATGATATGGGATCAAATCATCAACCTGTACATTGCATACTTGATACTCCTATATCTTAATTAAGGTACGCCAATTTTCAATTGTAAGTATATTAGTCCTATTTACTAATTCTGATTAAATATTGATTAGAAGGGATGGATAGGTGGTGAAGCTAGGAGGAAAGTAGGTTTGCAATGAATAAGTTAATAGAGTCACATGGCAATGCAAAATCTGCGGCGAAGATGAGCATGAAGCGTATTAAAGTGGCTAACTAAGCAGTTATGTAGGAAATATATAGTTGAGAGATAACGGTTGTATAAATAAATACTAGGAGTAGTATATGTGTAAGGCACTAAGGAATTGAAGGGCGGTGATAACATTAATGGGGGTGTTGATTTCTTTCTTTCTTTCTGTTGAACCAAACAACACCTATAGTAGTTAGTTATACTACCTAATTCATCGTAGCAACCGATATTATTCTTACAGCCTGGTTTCCTTCCAATCACAACTTATTCCATTTATTCTCTTCTCACCCCATTATTGCTTTCTAGATTCTATAACCATTGTATTTGTACCTTCCAAAATCAAAAGTTGAAGAATTCATAGCTACCATTATTTCTTTGCGGGTGGGATTTGCATCAATCAAGAGGTTGGAGTAGATGATATCAAGTTTAAAGATCCACAATCAAGTTTTCTCTAACATAAGGGCAATATCTAAACACTAGGAATGTTAAGAATAAATTTAGGTTGGTAACTTGGAAGTTGGAATAAAATATGATATATACTGTATTTTATTTTATTTTACCAAGGCAGAAAATCAATATTTTTATTAATAATTTTATGGTAAAACTTGTAAACTAATGGTAATTATATTTAAAATTAATTTGCATAATATTAATCCATATCGATTGGATTGAATTGACACAATATATGATTTATTACACACCCAAATTATTACTATTTGTTGTCAATAAATGCCAGCTTAATTGAGCAGCCTACCTTGCCTGAAGATCAGGGGCGGAGGGAGGGTGGGGCCTGGGGGCCCATGGTCCCCCCACTAATTTTTTAAAAAATTCAGGGGTATTTTAGTAATTTCACATTAATTATAGTTTATAATATAATACTCCCTCCGTCTCAATAAATATGAAACATTTGGTTTCCGGCACAGGATTTTATACAAGTGTTGTTTTGTGAGTTAATGAAGAGAGAGTAAAGTAAGAAATAGGGAAAAGTAGAGAGAGTGATATTTCCATTTTAAGAAACGTTTCATTTTTAGTGGGACAATCCAAAAAGGAAAACGTTGCATTTCTAATGGGACAGAGGGAGTATTAAAGATAGATTTCAGCAAAATTATACTCCAAAAATAGTTTCCTCTTAATTAGTTTTCTCCCTCTGCCGCAATTCTACTCTTTCTGCAGCGTAATCTGAAATCTAGTTATCTAAAACTATGTATATTTTAAAACTCAAATATAATTCAATTGATTTTTCTATATATGTTATTTTTTTGTTTGGCTGCAATAGTTATGTAAATTGAGACCTAAATAATCATATTCAAGCTCTAAATTGGTACAAATAAAATTCAAATGGGGAGAAAGAAGATAACTTATGTAATTCAATGGCTACGGCGGTTCTGTGTTGGAATTCTTTAACCCTTGTTCTTAATTTAATGTGTATGTATTAATAGTTTTACACTATTTGATTTGTGACAGCAACATTTTAGATTTGAACATATTGTATATTTTGTTTACTTTTTATTCTTTTAGTTGTGAAGCATAAGATGAACTTTATCCTTTTTGGTTTATGATTTATATTTTGCAAACTTAATCAGTGTTGACTATTTTTGTAGGTATATGGATCGTTATTTCAAGAAACTTTCTTCCGTTGATTCTTCATCAGTTGAATGGTTGCTTAGTTCCTATATGGAAAAGGATGTGTTTGTTAAAGTTACCAATTCAGCGATTTCAGAAGATGAAGAATAGAAGACAAATGTTATGATGTGATTGCATTTAACTTTTACATTTTGTACCTTGTGATTTAATTTATGTAATTTTTTTTAAGTTTAAATTTGGACCCCCATAATGAAATTTCTGGCTCCGCCACTGCTTGCTGAAGATGACTATGATTCAAAGTGACATGTCATATCGATTAAGAAAATGACACATTAAACAGAAAACTAGCCAAAGCATAAATCGGTGCTCTAATGACTGTTGGCTTACTACTTGGCTTCTCCTTATCATCCAAAAATTATCACTAAATAATATGATTGCAAATTATTTAAACATAGTTGTAAACTAGAAGATCATTTTACATTCATAAAGACGAGAGGTGACTCTTACACAAAGATGAAAGGCCTTTTAGGAAATAGAATGTGAAAATAAAGGAATAAAAGTTACTGTGTGGACTACATTGTAGTACTATTATGTTTTTGAATGATCTTTTCTCAATTGATATATTCTAATTCTAGTAGATAGGCCAAAATGGATACTTTGTTATTGGATACCCGATATCCAAATCCGAAAAAGTCGGGTAATTGGATATCCGAAACCCAACTTTTTGGGTATCAGATCAGGATCGAGTGGTGAGAATTTTGGATGATCGGGTATCGGGTAACCCGATACCCAATTGGGTATACCCGAATTATCCAATTTTTTTAATTAATAAATTATGTTTTTATTATAATTAAATGTAATTTAATTTCTTAATTACATGTGGATGAATGAAAGATGTTAATATGTCAATTTCTTATTGTGGATGGACGAAAGATGTAATTTAATTTAATTTCTTATTGAGGATGGATGAATGATGAAAAATGTACTTTAATTTCTTAATTACACGTGGATGGACGAAAGATGTTAATATGTAATTTAATTTTTTAATGTAATTTATTTTCTTATTGTGGATGGATGAAAGATGTTAATATGTTACTCTTTAGTTATGAATTTTGTATTTCTCAAAGTTTGCACGTAGTTATTTTTCTCTTAAATTCGAACTACTACAAAAATTTTGTATGTCTAAAAGTTTTTAGTTATTTTCTCTTGAATACTACTTCGACTTTTTATTGAATTCAATCGAACTAAATAATTATTAAATAAATTGTAAAACTTTGTAGTTAATTTTTTTTAAATAAAAAATTAAATCAAAATTACAATCGGGACTGGATAACTGAGTTGGGTATCTGGGTACCCGGAATCAAATTCGGGTCGGGTATCGGGTATTGAATTTTGAAAATTTCGGGATCGGATATCCGCGGGTATCCAATTTGACAAGCCTACTAGTAGATATCATTTTGATTTTATTGTCCATATTTTTTTCATTGATTATAGCCTTGCTTCTTGCCTTTAATGAAATCTTCTTTTTGAAACTTCCTCTCAAATTGAGTTCTATTGACAGTTTGGACTCGTATCAACTATCATGGTGCCATTTTGATTCGTATCTTGGATTTAATTTAGATAATTTTAACTCATATTGAGGAACAATCTAAATAGTTTTTGCCCATATGTTGGAGTCAATATCAAATTTTTGCTCTTGAAGTTGAAGTTTTAGCCTTTTAGGTATTACTTAGTATAATAAACAAACTAATTAACTAACGATCAAATAACACCTTGATAGAAAATAGAATGTGGAAAACAAAAGACTAACGCAGAAAAGAAGAATTGCATAGACTACAATGTACTTATGTTCTTAGATAATCTCAATTGTTACACAATTTTGTATTGGGCTCCAAGATGGACTGAGCTACATGATAGTTTCGAAATTATGAGTTACAATATAAATTTCACCTTATTATGAAACTGTAATAGTCACACTATTGACGAAAGAGACTGTACAACACAAAATAAAGTATAACTATGGGGGGTAAATAATCCAAAATTGGAGTGTACAAACAACAAAAAATATAAAGGTACAAATTGAATTTATCCGCTAGTGATGGCCGCGTCTCAGGGAAGAAAAGAATCCTCCACCTTTCTCCTTTCGTCCATCTCCTTCCTCTTCAACCTGTCGCACAACCAACTAGTTTCAAGATTAACAAAGCATAATTGGATGTGAATATAGTGAGATGGATCAACAAAAGTGAAAAAGAGTGGATGAGTATTGCAGAAATAAAAAAACACCTCCTTCAAAATTGTGAGTAAGATTTGAGTTATATCAGAGAAGTCCGGTCTTAGAGCTGGATCTCTCTGCCAGCATCTCTCAAGTAGCTCAGCAAGCTTCTCATTTGTATGTCTCGGGATGGTTGGCCGGAGACCCTAAATGTAATCAAGGAACGTTCAATTTTCTCAAATAAACATGAATGACAAAAAAGTTGACATACCCTTTGGACCACCGCAACAGCTGCTTGTAAAGGGGTGAGATACTCGTACGGAAGCTGTCAAAGATTAAAAAAAATATGAAAATGAATTGACATATTTCACATGCCAAATCCAAATCCCAAGTTATAGAGTGTAGAATAATACCTTTCCTGTAAGTAATTCCCATACTACCACTCCAAAACTGAACACATCGGCTTTGTGATCGTAGGGCTTATGCTCGATCACCTACACAAAGAGAGAGAACTATCTAGTAAGCTCAAACATGTACATCTCTTTACTGATTCATTTATACACATTGTGATAGTTATGTACCTCGGGGGCCATCCACCGGTATGTTCCGGTTTCAGCTGTCATCACACCTGTTTGTGCCTTCACTCTCGCCACTCCAAAATCGCCCACTTTAACCACCTGAAACCAACCGTTACTCAATCTCAACGCTCCAACTCCGGTGATGTATATCAAGTTAACAACACTAAGATCATTCATGTCTGTGAGGGAATACTTACTTCCTTTTCGTCCATCAAAAGATTTGCACTCTTTAAGTCCCTGTGAATTATATTGTTGTGATGCAAAAAGTTCATTCCCTTTGAAACATCAATCGAAACTTTAAGTAATCCTTGAAGCTTAAAACCACCCTTTTGCTTGTGCAGAAAGTCGTATACACTCCCTCCAGACATGAATTCTGCAGTTAAAAGAACATGCAAGTGAATAATGAAGTTTAGGCTAAAATGGAAAATAGATGCGTGCATGCCTACTCGTACCTGTAACTATGCACAAGTTTGGAGGTCTGGTGCATGCCCCAATAAATTGAACCACATTTTTGTGACGAATTTTTCTGTAAATACCAGGAAACCATCAGATTCCATAAACAGTGTACTAATGTCAGAGTTAAGGAACTCCTCATAGCTATAACTAAACATCATTAGTTTGATAAATATCACTACCAGAATAGTTAGTAGCAAAATGAATGTAATAAGCTACTTAATGACGACAAACCTCATTATATACACTTCTTGAACAAATTCCTGTTGGAGTTCTGTATTTAAGCGCTCAGCCTTGAGAATCTTTATTGCGACATCCTGACTACGGTAAGTACCTCGGTATCTGAACATAGAGCTTCTACAGTGAATCGAACGCTCAACTGCAAGTCTGAGCTAAAAATTGCATCGATATAATACTTACAAATCACCATATGATCCTGAAGCTACTTTGGAGTCGAATTTCAGAAGTTGAGGATCGATTTCCCAGACATCAGTACCATCATTGGGTATTGTCAGTTGATCATATTCACATTTGATCTTTATCTGTTGAGGTTCACTGAGATGAGGCAACAACTCTAGATTGGGCCATGATATTTTCTGCAAGATACAATATATATCCTTTATAATTTTAGCATAATAGCACATGCTGAACAAAGTAGACAGCATAAATCAAGTCTCATTATATAACATTCTACTTAAATTTCTTGATCTTATACAATCACGAGGAAAAACCAAAAAAGTAGATATGCTGATAAGGACGTAAATTGCAAATTTGTAATACAAATAAGCCAACAAGTAGACAGAATTAAATCAGAACACACATCTGAACAGTACCAACAACAAACAATCCTAATATATAGCTTAGAAGAATCTTACCTCAGTCTTTAGAACTTTTTTTTCAAGTGCGGCCCGAAGTTGATCAACCTCCTGATAAGTAGAATTGTAGAAACATAAGGGTAAGCCAGAAACTCTAAGGCAGGTATAATAAGATCCATTCCTTTCTCAGCTTCAGATATGATGATAAGATGATGCCACTTAGGAAATGTTACTACAAATCATGTTTCCGTACATATATATGTCTCACAGAACATGTGCTTGATTTTCTAAAGAGAAGAATGAACCAGAGGTCATAGGCTCGTGTACTTGAACAAGACCAAGATTTGTTGGCCATCAGTCACTCATACATTAAGCACCATATAATTTCATTGCCTTTATGCAAAAGTATTCTAAAGAACTACCTTTGGACTGTACAATATTTATTAAAACAAGACAATTACAAAACTACAGAAAAGGCAATCATAAATCATTTTGAAGGATCATCTGTATTTTGGCAGAGTTTGATTGGATATTTTAAAACAGAATAAAAAATCTACTAGAGTAAAAATTAAAAAGAAGATGGGTACCTCAAATGGCCAGCCGTCAACAACAAAGACATCAAGTGAATATCCATCCACAGTTGAAAAGGCGTGTGCTTCCTGAATGTTGAGCCCAACTTCAGCTAATAAAGAAGTCAGCTGCAAGTTCACCGTTTTAGTTCAGTCACTGAGCTACAACGAATACCTTTAAGGTAGAGTAAAAAAACTCATTGTGAAGTCGTGCTTCAGAATAACTAAGCAACATCGGCTACCTGACTGAGGAGCTTCGGTCTGTCAATTGTTGAGAAAGTAATCTCATGCATGGGCCTACATTATCAGTTGTAGGAGAAGGGTTAAGCTATAGAATGCACCAAACAATGTTATTCAGTGGATTAAAGACAGATGGCACACTGCCATGTAGCAGGAATTAAGCACCAAAGAATTTAAGAACCAAGAAGATCAGGCGCATAATATATGTATAGATCATACCTTCTAAACTTTGCAACAGCATCTGCACCAATATCTCCATCTTGCACTTCTGATTTACATGCTTGAAGTGCAAGTGCCTCAAGATTCGGAGAAGATCCAAAGGCAGGTGGTGGATGGATGCTGAATTCGAAATGGTAGTAAGATATCATAAGATCATGAATCAAACCAAATGGGGTATAGAAAATGAGATTAGTTCAAATCACCAAATGACTACAATGATGAAAAAGAATAAAGATCATGCAATGTAAGAACATAATACATAATAAAGATATCTGCTAATACCTGTCCTTTCTTGGAGAACTTGAATGTTCTATATCTCCTAAATTTCCATCTGAGGCAGGCACTACCTGTATATAAACATGATAACACCTTATTTCAAGATTGTACCAACCGATAAAAAGTTAACGTGATAGCATAATATACAACATGGAGATGCATCCTCTAGCATGATAACATTTAGTTGAGAAAATATAAAAAATGCCGAGGAATTTTGATTGAGCATGCACTATCTCATGAACCTGATAAATGCTTTTCAACTTGCAGCAGATCTTGGGGTGACTTACATTTTTTCATTTTATTATTTTTGGAGATAAATTCAGGCAAACTTTGATGAGAAATGTAACTGCAATTTCAGTAAAACTTCAGCCCAACAGAAAGCTGAGAAACTAATGACCATCCCAATAGTTACCAATCAAGCTCTGCTGAATTCTACAAGTCCCCTCATTATTAATCATATGCTACATGAGAATAGTATACTGCCACCACTCTTATCTAATAATCTAATACAAACTCTTTCTATATCCCAATGGTAGCAGGTGATGGGGCCTGGTTTATTCGTTTATTCGATGTGAGGGACCTCCCATTCATAATAAATGATTTAAGATCTTACCTACTGCTTCCAATTTTAAGATCACAAACATCACTTTCTGTACAGCTCATCAATGTGTGAGCCCGAAACAAGTTTTTGTGCAAGAAATGGCATGCCCCACAAGGTTATGCAAAATCAGATAAACATAAAAACTGGGGAGGAGGATTAAGTTTGACATTGAGGAACAAACCTGCACTAGGCGGACATCAAAAGTGGGCCTATTAGCAGGATCACGGGCCAGATGCAGGAGCCTCTTGTGCGTCAGAACATCCTCCGCCCTCTCCAAGCTCACATCCATCGCATACCTACGCACAATATGAAATATCATGACCGAAATTCAGGAGTAATAAGGAAGACTCGATCAATCATCTGATAACCAACAATTGGATTGGGAAAAAGAGAAGCAAAAATGAATAAAATAGTGATGTTTTTTTAAAATTTGATGAGAGAGTAAATGTAACCTAGGAGGAAGACGATTGAAATGAGCCCAAAGCTGATGATCGAAATCCATTTCCTGAGCTTCCAAGTGGCCGACTTCCTTAAGCCGCCGCAAAACCTCATTGTAAACCTCCGCCTTTTTGTGCTGAAATCGGCTCGCCGCCGACGGTTTCTGATCCTCTCCCCTACTTCTGCAACTGCCTACATCTTCCATCGCCATGAGGTTTTCGCGATTTCCGAAAACCTCCGCTTTTTTTTGTGGTGTAAGCTAAGTCGCGATTTGCGCAATCAGCTTGGGTTTACGTAGAATGAGATTTTCAGTAGCAGCGACGCGGATTTATACGTAGCAGATGCCGATTCGAGACGGCTGCGAACTGGAAATTATTTAACTTCATATTCACCACCAACTGATGGGAAAAAATTATTTATTAAAAGGATTTCATGGATGAGCTATTCATATATATATATGGGCTTTGAATTGGTTTATTTCTTCATCCATATCCGTCTCCCTCTCTCATTTACTAGACGGTGATTGTTGACCAATATACCCCTCCTCTTCCCGTAATTCTGGAAATCAATAATTAATTTTCTCTTTTCTATTTGATGTTATGATTTTGAAGATCAATTATCTGATATCGGATTGATTGTATTGTTTAGTGATGGTAATGACTCGTCTCCACGTGGAAAACACTCCAAACTTGGACCCATAATCTTTGCATGTGATTTGAGTGTCCTTTATTTTGTAGGTGTCGTGTTTTCTACATTTTTGTAGTCTCACTCATTTCCGATCACTTTCTAAATAAATTGTCCCTATTGCTATGATACAATTCACACATAATTAATGTGGACTATAGTGTAGACTAAATAAATTGTTGCTTTTTGGTTACATTAACTTGCCTTCTCTCAGACCTTTGCCGCCTCACACGATTTAAGAGGTGAACTTATTTTATAATAAGATGTTTGAAGAATTTATTTTATAATATGTAATGTTTTAATAATTTATAAATTGTGAAAATGTTTGGATAATTGACCTAGAGAGAGATTTATGAGTTAGAGAAAAAATGAAACTTATAATGTGTATATGAAAACAACAAATCATAGTGTTATGGGAAAGAGAAAAAATGAAATAAAAGAAAATATAATACTATATGGCGTGGATGAGTTATATGGGGTAACAAAAACATCTGATATAATAACATATCTTTATTGAGAAAAAATGTGGCGCAGCTTTAGTGAAGAAATACAGGTAGTATGATGACTGAAAAATAAATAGTAGCAGCTATTTTGAGAGGCATATTTTAGCTGTTTGTGTTATACAATAATTGAAAGTATGATGGGCAATATGGAAATGAACACGTGGAATAATCGTTGGCAGTGCAAGCGGCGCCTTGATGCTGCTCTCCCACAAAAGAATAGGCGCTGGAATATGCTTCTTATCCGTACTCGTGGAACCCACTAATTTATTCCACGTCATTATATTCTCATAATTTTCTCTTTTAATCATCAAACTAACAAACTTGCATTTCTTAATTTGGGATTGTTAAGGAAATTGGAAATTTTAAAATAATTATACCAAGTCGTATCAACAAAATATGATTTGGCTCAGTTATGGCAGTTATATGAGTGCTTGATTTGGTTATTAAACCTTATTTTACTTTGGTTTGGTTATTAGCTAATATGATTTGGTTGAGTTTGATTAACAATATTTTTTTTAACTTAAAATCCGATTTTTTGAGTTTTTAAAACGGAAAAGAGATGTTCCAAGCCAAGATTGGAAGGGAGGTGTGCAAGTGTGCAGCATCAACATGCTCGATCTCGTACCACCTTGTAATGCAGTGCTTCGGTGTTGAGCAGGCGTGCTCGCGCGAGAGCACAGGCTGCGGATGCCTAGGCAACCTTTACTTTCCCCTATAGAGTACAAATTCCTTATGTTAGTCATGTTTAATTAGATTTGATAATCAAACTGCTAAAAAAGTTATTCACGTTAAGTGCAGCGCCATAATCACGTTTTTATTGCTGTTAATGGCAAATTACTAATTAGGGCGCCATCAATGCATTTCTTTATTTAATTAATGAGGGCCTCATCTCCTGCAATCTTAATTAATTATTTTTATATTATGCCCTAGACATGATACGCATGTTTCACAGTTACCAAGATATTTAACGTTTTAATTTGTTAAGCATGTAAACCGTAAATTGTGATCTGAAAGTTATTGCATATATTTTATATTATCTTTGATCACTTTAGACTCGGAAAACAAGCTGACCTTATTCCACCAATTAAAATAATAGGTTGGCATCCAATTATACATTTGAAGTTAGTAGTACATATTATTTCTGAAGTTTTAACTAAGCGATGTCTTATCTGTATTTTTTTGTTTAAATTGAATTTCATCAGTTTTATAGTGTTTTATAGTTATTGCTGAGCTTCTGAGTCAGGTTTGAGGATATCATAGCATAGTTTAAGGTTTAAACTTTAAACCATATGAGTTCTCCTTTTATACTCGTATTCCTTTTCGCTTTTCATTTTCTAGGTTTGTAGTCAGGTTGCGAGTCGGATTTGAGCATTTTTTGAATACATTTTATTTATATTTCCAAAAAATAAGTACATTTAAAATTACATGAGAATTAATGCACAGTCGATAAATAAGAAAAAAGATAGTTAAAAAATATTAATGGATAATAAGACTCACATTATTATTAATGGATAATAATTATAATGGTGGGTCATAGTAGTTTTAAAATAAATTGTAAATAAATTGATGTATATGAATAATGAGTTGGGGATAATTTTTCTTAAATGGAAATGTTCATATTTTTTTGAGACGGACAAAAATAAAAAATTAACATATTTTTATGGGACGGAGGAAGTATAAACTTCTTTATAAATAAAGAAATGTGGGATGAGTTATTCGTTTTTTTTAAATCAAATTCATATGTAACAAATTTGTTCACTATATATAGAAGTAGAAAGAGTTTGATCGAGTGATATAGACTTGTCCATTTAGAATTAAATAGGGTTTAATCTCTATCTTCATATATATGAAGCAATTTTAAATTTTGGGTCAGATGTCTAGTTATTAGGATCACTGATGAATACTATTGGTATAATACCATCACCAGTGGTATTCTTAAATCTACTGCAAATTCAATCACATTTTGAGCTTTTCAATAAGATATATCCATATTTTTGAGTTTACACCGAAACAAACCTAAATTACATTTTTCAAATTTTGTGAATATAAAAGTAAGTGAACAAAGAATATTCTTCTAAGTTTGAGATTAGTGCAAATAATTGGAATAAAATTACTATTTGATTTGACGTAACATTACACTAAAATGAGTTTGATTTGAAAATATTATTCTCTCATACTTTACCTGCCCTTTCTCCCATCTCTTATACTTTTATTTTATATCTATCTTACTTTATCTATATTTTGTGTTTCTCTTACTTTACCGATTTCTTATATATTTGTGTTTCTTATTTTATCTATCTCTTACTTTATCAATTTCTCATTAAAATATATGTCGTCCACAAACGAGACTATTTTTTGTGACCGAAGGGAGTAGATAAACAGTTAATAGTACATACTACAGTTATAAATTGATGTTGAATATCGTTGTGTAGCTATGGATTAAACAAGTGGATGCAACTAAAAAGAGATGATTTATGCTTGAAAGTAAGCACCAAACCTTGGACTGAGTGTTTGATTAGGATGTGATCTTGGTAAGGGAAAGTAAGGTCGTAGGTTGGAGTATATGATGTGGCCGCGTGCGTAAATGCAGACGTGTAATTGGCCTTTAGGTTGTCGAAAAGCCAAATTAACTTGAAATATGATCGATATTGAAGATAACATTAAATAGGGAGTAAAACAATTAAAGAGACATATTTATTGGGTAACGGACATTGAACGTGGGAAATGTCAATGATCGCTGACAGCGCCGCGCTGGCGGCGACTTGATGCCGCTCCATTTCTACCTTCACCAGATCCACTCTATCTAAATTCATACGCCTACTTCATACATATACTCCGATTATGATTACAATAAAATTTAGTAATTTTGTTATAATACTATCAATTCTAGAGTAACACATTTATTCGGTGAACATAATTAAGAAAGGGAATTACAACTCTAGACTTTCAAGATCGGGGCCATCAATTTTTACTTGGATGGGTTGATGCACCTCTATGTATATTACTACTATGATATGGAGTACTATTCAACATTCATTAGTAGTATTAAAAATTTTAAATAGCCATCGTCTCCTTCTTTGATGTGATTATTAACACCAAGTTCATAGACTTTATTTTCCCTCGTGCCAAAATGGATTTTATTATTAGTAGTATGTTTCAATTTGGTAAAATCACTATCTAGGTCAATAAATGGGTCATATTCAATAACCGCAACTGATAAAGAAAAATGGGCTTATATCTATGTGCTGTAGTAGTTAACATTCAAGCGGCGTCATCTTTAAAATGTTATGTTATTCCATAAAAATGGGCTTTTATTCAATTCTATTTTTGTTGTTATTATAATTAAAAATAATACAGTTGTTAATATGCAACTAATATAAACTAGTATTTAATATTTATATACAAGACTGGTGGATCAGGTGCTAGATTCTCGCCGTGGAAGGTTTCTTTATCTCCTTAGTTTTTTAATGCTAGCAGCCCAAATAGGAGTAACAATTTGGTGATCATGAACATATTGACATAGTATTCTTTAAATTCAACAAAAGAACTAATTTCAATTTATTGACGAAAACCCAATTGAGCGCATGAAGTTCATATACTCCATAAATGATGCCATCTAATATTAAGTTGCAAGATTCTATCCCACTGATTAAATATAGTACATATTCAATCGTAAAATATAATCTTGCAAATAGAATAAAATTTAAAAGATAATTAATGGTATATTAATATATAGTGAGAGAGAAAGTGTGTGCTCGTGCATATATTGACTTTGTAATATATTAAATTTTGTAGAATGTCAACTGCTATAGCTAGCTAGTTGGCTCCGCCCCAGGTTTTCTTGATTGAAGCCATTTTCATGCAAGGTCAAAGTTGGTGCTAAAATTTACTGGTAGTATTGTTTTTGGGCAAGTGCCATTTACCAACTTAAAAAATTCAAATTAAAAAAAAAAAAGTATTCTTCTCGATATTTAAAAGCAATTGAATTAGTGGAATGAAGATCTCTTGAACATTCACCGTGTCCTATGCTCTTGTTAATTAATGAAACTTCTGGAGTTTGCAGCTTGTTAATTAAACACTAGTTAAATACTTATCCACTCAAGCTCAGCCTCACAGGTATACTCAAACCATTTTATCTCAAAATAGTTTATTGTATGGTGTGATTTTGATATCTTAACTAAGTAAGTGTCTATAAGATTTTAATTTATTTTGTTTACGGCGGAAGCGAAAAGTAGATATGTGGTTATTTAGACTATAGTTCTTTTTACTGAGGAATCGACAATGCGCTTGTAGTTTATAATGATTAATGATTAATGATTTAGTTACCTATTTGTCTGACAAGTCTTCCCTCCGCCTTTGACAAGGAGAGAGGAATTCATTCATTCAACGAACCTGGACATAGATTCAGATATAAATGAATCTGGACATAGACAAGCCTACTCGCGTCTACTTGCCATGGGATTTAAATGAATACATATGTCTCTTTGCAGTAGAGACGTCAAATAGACGCGAGATTTAAGAAATTATATTAATATGAGTTAAATAAAAGAAGAATAAAGTAACTAGAAAAAGAAAAAAAAAGACAGAGATGAAAAGAAAATAAAATAAGAAAGAATAAAATAAGATAATAGATATATGTTGTTTTTTAACAAAAAAAAAAAAAACTCAGCTACAATGAGACAACCTAAAAACGAATACGACTCAGCTACAAAGGAGCGAACGAAGTACTTAACACTTGAACACGATAATTAAACATTACTACCAAGCTATATGTTCTCTAGGTTTGCACTTGTACCAACTCAAATAATATAATTTTAATAGTATTAACAATATACTAGCTAATAGTAAACCATAATTGTTAACTAGTAACTAAAACTTTGGAATTAAAAATTAAAAATTATAAAAAAATGAAGTAAACCTAAAGAAGGAAAAACTTGAAAATAAATACTATCTGTTAATGAAATAAAGTCTCATTTTATTATTTCGTGAGGCGGATCAAATATTCATCTTTCATCTTGTTTAACTTTATTTAGACTCAACCAAGTGGAAATGTGTCTGGAAGTCACTCGACCAGAGTGATATCAAACTTCCAAGTCAAAGAGTCTCACTCGCCCGAGTGGAAATGTGTCCAAAAGTGACTTGACCAGAGTGACTATCAAACTTTCAAGACAAAAAGTTCCACTCGACCGAGTGACTTTGCGTTCAACTGCAAATTGACAATTTTTCTTCATTTTTTTAAGAGGTGGTAATTGGGCTCACTTTGGGACATCCGGGGACACCATAAATAAGAGAAAAGAGAGGAGGAAAAGATAGATAGAGGATGAGAGGAAGAAGGAATCCTGTTATCATTTCAGTTTAATTTGGTGAATCCTTTATTTTAAGGTGTTCGGTTTGCAAGATTGTATCCGAGATTAAATTTGTAGTGTGTTTGGTTTATGAGATTCAACCCCACAATTCAATCCTACATGGATAATCATGGGATAATTGGTCATAGCTAACCCCTTATGACTAAAATAATCTCACAACTCAATCCTAGATTGTATCTTGTATTATTTTATATTGAAAACCGAACACCACCAAGTGCATATTTAATGATGATTCATGTAGTCTTTCTGATAGGGTTTAACCTATCAAATGAGTTATTTGAGGGAAAGAGGCGTGAATTGAGAGAGATTAGAGAGAAATCGGTTTCTCCAAGAGGGGGAACCGTAGGGAGAGAATGATAAATATTAATTTAATTCATTCTGCTTAATAATAATAAAAGACTCCACACATAGTATACATATGTGTGGTACAAAAAGATCTCCTATAAACTAGGAAAGCAAATCAAATCCTAACCACTAGGGAAAGTAAATAAAATCATAACAACTAAATAATACTAAAACATAAATAAGCTAAATAAATATACGGAGAGAATATAAGCTCCCTTCCGGAATAAAATAGAATATCAGGTCCCTATCAACTCCCCCGCGGTTTAAAAACACCTTGCCCTCAAGGTGAAAGTTAGAAAAATATTCTTCCATCTCGTTGTCGCTGTATTTGTTTGGATCTTCGTCTGCAAACAAATTGTATCGTTTGGGACCGCAACGAGTGATGGAGAAACCGTCTTTGGACATGAGATCTCTTCCGGGACTTCAGTGACATAACCAATGATGACAACAATATGATTTTTGGCTATGGGATTTTGGAGGAAGTTTGGTTTGTACCGAAACCACTGGCTCATCCAGCTTTTGAGGCGATTCGTCATCAATTTTTACCGTCTCTTCGATGACGGGATCAAACTTGACATTTGTTGTTGCAACAATCTCGATGATAGAATCAGAAGTGGCCTCCTTTTTAGCCATGGCCTCTTTTTTTGCTAAATATGCAACTACCTCCCTTATTTTGTTGAAAAGTTTATTCGTCTCGGCGAAGTAGATAGCATCCTCATCAAAGTTATGATAAACAACATCCAAAAATTCTTTCCATGAACAATTAGGATTCGAGCTATGATACTCATGGAGCCATACAAATGCTGGATGGTCAAAAAAATCTCCCCACAAAGAACAATCAAGCGACATTAGAGAACAAGTAATAATCAAAATATTCTTGAATATCCAAAATCCATCCCACAGGGTTAACACCAGACTACTGAGGAGCAGTAGGAGGAGAGTCTGACAACAAAACAGACATGGTGACAAAAAGGAAATCAATTGGAGGATGAGAACCTAATGAAATCACCAATTTGAAAGGGTTTAACTTATCAAAGGAGTTATTTGAGGGAAAGAGACGTGAATTGAGAAAGATTAGAGAGAAGTCGATTTCTCCAAGAGGGAGACCCGTAGGGAGAGAATGATAAATATTACTCCCTCCGTCCCGGCTAAGATGACACATTGCTTAGCCGGCACGAGATTTTAGGAGTTATTGGTTAAAGTGTTTAATTGGAGAGAGAGAGAAGGTGTGTGTGAGTATTAGAGTAGAGAGATAAAGAAAGATGAATATTTTAATAGGAGTGAGAAAAAATGGTTGAGTGTATTAATTAGAGAGAGAAAGTTACCAAAAAAGGAAATGTGTCATCTTAGTTGGGACAAACTAAAAAGGAAAACGTGTCATCTTGAGCGGGACGGAGGGAGTAGTAATTTAATTCATTCTGCTTAATAATAATAAAAGACTCCACACATATTTATAATATGTGTGGTACAAAAAGATCTCCTATAAATTAGGAAAGCAAATAATATCCTAACTACGAGAGAAAGTAAATAAAATCATAACAACTAAATAATACTAAAATACAAATAAGCTAAATAAATATACGGAGAGAATATAAGCTCCCTTCCGGATTAAAATAGAATATCAGGTCCCTATCACTTTCACGGTTCCATATCGTCTTTTTTAGATATGATTAAATAGTATATGACGGTGGTGTTCGGTTTCCTAGATTAAATAATATCAAGATAAAATTTAGGATTGAGTTGTGAGATGATTTTAATTATAAGGGGTTAGCTATGACTAATTATCTCATGATTATCCATCTTGGATTGAGTTATCTCATAAACCAAACACACTACATATTTAATTTCGGATACAATCTTGCAAACCGAACGTCCAGAAGTTGATTAGCTATAAATCTAGAGTTGTTTAGATGATAGTTTAGTAGTGAATTAAATGAAATAATCGTATAGTAGTTGGTGTTGGTTTTGATTGCCTGTGCTTCCACATGGATTAGAACCAATGAAGATAGATTCAAATATAAGTACTCAATTACCTAAGATTTTGCACCATATCTAACTTGTTTAGTGTTATAATAAATGGAGAGTTTCCTTCATCTCAATTGAATTGAATAAGTGATATCATGTTAATCTCATCCAATACGTTCATCTACTGGTAGAAGCGACAATAATCTGTCTTTCATGTTCTTGCCTTAAGATTAAATTGTGCTTTAATTTCATAGTCTTTAGCATCAAATCTTCGAAACCAAAACAAAAGGTTTAATGTTCTTTTCTTGTATTAAGCTCAACAATCTCACGTCTTTCGACTCCAAAATTTTTAATTGTATTCTTACAACTAAGTTATAACATTAGAGATTAAATAATTAAACTTGATTAAATATTTGACATAGATATAAGTACCTAATTTACACTTTAGAGACGTCCACAGTGTAAAATGTCATTTTTTTCCATATTTAATTAGTAAGTAGATTACACGCTCTACTAAATTATAAATTCACATTCTATTACTAATATTATTTTTTCACATTCTATTACTAATATTATAAAAATAAGATTTATATTTCACTCATTGTTTTTCACTTGTCTAAAAATATTAATTAAATCAAAATTAAACTTTTAAATGGCAAAATTGAACTTTTAAATTGTGGACGATAGCATACTACTCTCTTCGTACCCAAAATTATAGAATAGTTTTACTATTTTGGGCCGTTCCCTAAAATTAAACAAAGTCTAAATATAGAGAGATTTTATAAATTACACACCACTAATAATAGCATGGATTCCACAATCCACTAATACTACTATCACTATCTTTTTCCTTCTCTCTTTCTTACTTTTTTTAATCTCTCCTACTTTATCAATTGCATATTAAAACCCATGTCATATATAATTTTGTCTTATTTTGGGACATAAGTTTATCTTTTTTTTAGGACGGATGAAGTGATAGAAGTATAATATTGTTCCAACAGGCTACAAGTGGAATACAAATCATACGCCGAAGACTTTATAACTCCATCACACTATGTTTGAGAAGATGGTAATATCAAGATAGAGAATTATATGTAGACATTTCTAATTGTTTGATATCATATTTAAGCTTAACTCAAAGTTCAATATAAGACGAGGGTCCTCCCCAATCTGATCATAGTTATAACTTTAACATTGTTTATGTAACCTACCAATTTGTTAAGTTAAGCCACTATTATTTAATACTACTATACAAATTTATATAATTTCTTTTCTATCAAACAACAACGGAAAAAAAACTTATCTCTACTTATCTTGACATGGAACCTGTATTTTTTATTTTATTTTATATATTTTATTATATCACATCTTTCTTATCAACATGTGATAGGAGAAGATACGTAAAATAAGATAAGAAATATAGACTTTATGTTAAGATAATTAGAGATACGCCTGTTCTGTTAGTTGTAAGACCGATTTCAAATTTGGACAAAAAATTAGTACTGTTTTAAAGTTGTTACGAATTTTGGGCCTAAATAAGATTAGTAGGATCTAGGCTCTAAGCTTGGAAAACAAATGGATCAGCTGGAATGTTAACGTCCACACTAAAAGTGATTTTGCATGTATCTATTGAAAAATTGAAACAAATTTCATGATTAATAACAAATCTTCTTTCTCAAAATACAAATTGCAGTTATTACGAGTAAGGGTTAGCAAAATAAAAAAATAAAAAAATGAGTCGCATCTGAACTGAATCAAAATTGAAAATTGTAAAAAGAATTAAAAAAAGTACTCCCTCCGTCCCATAAAAGATGTCATACTTTCCTTTTTAGTTTGTCCCACCAAAGATGTCACATTTTCCTTTTTGGAAAAAGTTATCTCTTACATGAATATAAAAATTATATTTTCTCTCTCCATTTAACACATAAAATAAAACCTTCTAAAATTACGTGCCGTCCCACAAGTGTGACATCTTTTATGGGATGGAGGGAGTAGTAATATTAATACAAAGACCTAATAAAACAAAATTTGTCAAAAGAGCTAATGAAATAAAATGTATTAATACATGGACCTCTAGATGTGTTTTGCCAATTGCAATTAATGGAGTACTCTATCTGTCCCACCGAAAATGACGTACTTTCCTTTTTAGTCTGTTCCACTCAAGATTACTTATTATTAAAAATAGAAATTTTTATATATTTACTTTATTCCCTCTCTTACTTTATTTTCTCCACCTAACATACAAAATAAAACTGTACAAAATCTAATTTGTTAGAGAATCAGGATCTCCCAATCTAAACCTGAAAGATCCTTTTTAATTTTCAGAAGGATCTTGTTCTATCTTTGATCAGAGATTTCTCTATGAAAAATACGAATCGGAGTTTGGAGAAGGGGAGAGGCAAGGAGCCCTTGACTGGAATGTGAATAACCCGTCCCCATCTGAAAGAAGGGGGCGCTTCCGGTTCTGTTTGGCGAAATTGCAACATATGAAAAATTGAGCACAATTTTGCAAAGAAATAACCCACTTCTTTCTCGAAAGGAGATGGGAAACACGCTCAATATCATTTGATTGAATAGTTGACCTAGCCCTTTGTAGTTTGAACCAAAGAAGGAGTCATCTTTCTCAGGATTAAGGGAGTACATTAAAGACTCCAGCAATAATAAAAATAAATAATTTAGAATTTGAATTATAAGGTCTAACCTTGAAAGGAAGCGAAATTGTGAACGACCTGAGCATAAGCACATGGAACAAAGGGGTTCGGATATAGGTTTCAACGAACAATAGATACATCTAGGTTAGGAGATGTGATCAATTGCTAATTTTTAATATTGCTAATTCTGCTAACTCATCAACGTAGTATATTGAAAATGTCAACATATAATTTTGTTGACATTTCAATATATTGTGTTGATATTATGTGTTAATATTTTAATGTAACCGTGTTAACATTTTTCATTCACTGCGTTGATTAATTAGCAGAGTTAGTAACTTAAAAGGTTAGCAATATAACACACACCCTAGGTTAGAATCCATTATATCGCTACGTCATATCTCCCCGCGCAAATTAAAGATGAGTTTTTACCAAACAAATTAATTTCCTTTTATTTTTGTTATCCCACTAACAATGTCTGCTTTTAGTCAAACTAGTGTTAACCCTTGAGTGTGATGCACAATCTAATTTATTTTCGTCACATTAATTTCATATCATCATTTAATTAGTTAAAACAAAAAAAATTTCAATAGGGTGTAATAAATATATATATATATATATATAGGGATGTAATCAAATGCAAACACATATTTGATACAAACTCCAAACTTTAATCCTAGCCACTAATTATTAAAGATCTGTGGTTAATATTGTGTTCAATTTCAATGTCAACAAAAGTATGTAATTTGTCAACAAGGGTCAATTTTGTAACTTAATTTTCTAGCGGTTTTTGTGCTCCTAATTTCTCTCCCACCTTCCAAAACTGAAAATAATCACATATTCTTTGGGATCTTAACAAGGCGCGGAAAATTTATTCTGAAGATTGAAATTCTTTTTCGCCGGCGTACTCTTGGAGGTTTTTTATTATTCGGCCGAATCTTAAATTGATTTCTTTGCCGGTGTTACATCGTTTTTTTATTATATGGAGGGTTCTAACGCTGATAAAGGTAATTTCATGGTGATGAGAATTAATCTCAATGCCGCAAAAGTTTTTTTATTTTTCATTTTCAGTTTTCAGTATGTCTCAGATTGTCACATTCGTGATTCATAATTTTCATACGTTGAAGATTGACACATTCTTGATTCGTTAATTCAGATTGCGGATACAATTTGTGATTCAGATTGTGTTTTTTTTTTCCGTTGAACCTGTGTTGAAATTATTGGATTTTTTGTTGAGACGTCGTAGCACATGGCTGATCCTATGTTGACATTTGTAAGCTACTGGTTGATTTTACATTGCAATCCTACTGATCTAAATGCTATTGATTTTTTGTTGATTCAACACAAGATGAGACTGAACAATATTTTAAACTATTTGATAAGCCGCGCACTTTTAATTACTTTTTGTTGATTCTATATTGATATACATTTGACATGTGTAAGGTACGGTTGATTTTACATTACAATTCTGTAGGCATTTTTGTTAATTCTATTCTATTGACATTTTTGTTGATTCTGTATTGATATATTTTATATTGATTCTATATTGATATACATACATAGCTGCTGTTCTGTTGATATTCTATTTTAATTCTCTGTTGACATTTGTGTATCAGTCTCAATTATTCCAGAATGTAGATCCGACTTGAAGCCTTACGTTGGCAAGCTTTTTGAATCAGTAGAAGATGGCGTTTCCTTGAAGCCGTACAATCTGTTGAAGGGTTTTTTTCATACTTGTTCCACCCTCTTCAATAGATTTACCCTTACCTGCCAACATAACCATTTTCACAAAATCAACACAATATCAACAAAAATATCTGTATGGAATACACCTACAATCATCTCGAATGAGATGTAATACCAAATCACAAGATCAACACAAAATCAACGCGCAATCAATGTAAATTCAGCAAGATCAGAAAATCAGCAAATGATGCCTGCTGCGTTTGTGCAGATGATGTCTGCTAAGTTTGTGCAGATGATATACAATTCCAAGCACGATTAAAAGTAATATCAATTGAGTTTTACAATATAAATCAGCAAATCAATATAAATTGAGTTTCAGCAGATCATGTATGCTGATTTTGTATGCTGATTTTGTAAACAGTATTAAAACAATTGTCAACCTAAAATCAATACGATTTCAACAAACACTTCAATACGATTTCAACAAATATTTCAATACGATTTCAAAAAATACTTCAATACGATTTCAACAAATACTTCAAGAATAGAAGGAATTCAACATAATATCAACATAAAATCAATACAATTTCAACAAACACTTTAAGAATAGAAGGAATTCAACGCAAATTCATCTTAAAATCAACACTGGAAAGAAAATCAACACTGATTTCAGGAAAAAAATCAACAAAGGTTTCAACACCAACAAAGAAATACTAAAATTTCAACATCAACACAGAATCAACACAGTTTCAACATAGAATTTCAACGTTTTTTTCAAAACATCATCCCAAAATCGAAATTCGCTAGGTTTTTAAGCCGAAAAAACAACCACCTAGCCGATAAAAAACTAGAGAACTAGTGTAAACTAGGGTTTTTGCTGGAAAACTCACTCCTCGAGGATTCAGCAGGTTTCTGCCCAGTTTTTCGCTGTTCAAAACTCATTGAAAATTGCTCCCTCGTGTCACCACTGCTGCTTGGAATTACTATTGTGCCGCCGCAGATTATCGCCGATAAGGTTGAGAGAATCCAAAAAGGCGAAAAGTTTGAATGAGGGGAAATTGAAACGGTTAATTAAATATGAATAGTGGAAGGAGAGGGGACAAGAGATCCAGGATTACACGATCTTTCTCTTATTAAATCATCAATCATATTGTCAAATTGTCTAAAATAGCCTCTGTTGCCAAATTCATAGAGGTTATTGACATTTTATTCTAGAAAATTCTTAAGCATTGATTTGTTAAATTCAATGGCTAGGATTAGAGTTTGGAGTTTGTATTAAATATATAGTTTTCATTATATCACTACTCTATATATATATATATATATATATATATATATAGTCCCTCCGTTGCTCACTAAGTGAGACATTTCTTTTTTGCACGAGATTTAAAAAAAGAGTGAACTTCAAAAATTGTATCTAATCTTTCAGTTATGAACAAAAAATGGTACCTGATCTTTTTTTTTTTATAACATTTTGGGTACATCGTGACAAAAATAACCCTATGTATCAAACATTTGATTTTTGGGTCAGTAGAATGTATCTTTGGAAATTTCAATTAAGAGTAAACTACAAAAACAGTCCCTTAACTAAGGGTTTATTTCACCAGTAGTCCATGGACTTTAAAAATATCTCCAATAGTTCATAAACGTGTGATACTATTTTTTAATATTGAATTAGTTATGCATTGTAGGTATTAAATCTGATATTATTTTAAAACTATCTTCCCCTTCTTCCCTCCTCCACTTTGTTTCTGTTTTTTTTCTCCATACTATCCATATGTCACATTTTATGCCACTTATGTCATCTGATACAAATGGAAGATATGGATAGTGTTATGGAGGTGGATAACTTAGATAATAAGACTATTACATTATTCTCTTTCTTACATGACTCATTCTACAATTTAACTATTTATAGTATCTTTTTTCTGAAATGGGTGCATAAATAAAATGACTCAACTATCATTGGATGGATGAAGTACTATTTAGGTCCTTTTTGTGTATGTCCAAAAAATACACTCCGTGGAAAAAATTGTGAAAACTACCATGGAACGGATGGAGTATTATTTAGGTCTTTTTTTTAGCAAAAGGCAATACGTTTCTTTTCACTTACTTTACTTTCTCTTACTTATTCTCTCATCATCTCTCTATCATTTTCCTTTACTTAACATACGTAACACATTTTTTCTTAATTTCCGTGTCGAAAAAAAATACCTCTACTATTATGAAACTGAAGGAATAATTATAAAAAAGTAAGAAAGAGAATGTCAAAAAGAAATGATTCATTTATCTTGGGACATCTCGATGAATCACTTAGCATATGAAAGAGGAAGTACTATGTAATATTAATTTATTAAAAAATCTGTAGTTATAAAATTGAATAAGTTTGAAAATTGAAATAAACCAACGAAAACATATACTGATTGAAAGACTTTGAATCTCTATTATAAAAAGAACAATCAAACTTTTAACAACAGACTGATCTATACCGAAACATAATCTAATATATACTCCATAAATTTATCAAATAAAATAAAATACTAATACTTATAGGTAGGAAAACTGGCATAAATATTCTTACATTTCCAAATTAATTGAGACTTTTAAATCGTAATTGATCGAAATTAATTGATATACAAATTCATTCATTATTTTCACAACTTATTTGGGAAGCTAATGATTTTGTACTCCATTGATCCTCATTTAATGTCTCGTATTTTCTTATTTGGATGATTTCTAATAAATATTCTATTATATTTTTACTATTTTTATAAGTAACTTCATTTTCTATTAACTTACTCCACTAAAATAAAAATAAAAAAACACTTACTCCACTCACATTTTATTATAAAAACAGTATATAAAGTATGTCCAACACTTCACTAACCTTTTTCACCCATTGTGGATCATCTAATGCAAATCCTGCACCATCTCCTATTCCACCCCTACAAACATAATCAATGCAAATCCTGCACCTTCTCCTACTCCATCCCTACAAACATAAAATTTTTTTATGTTTGTAGGGATGGAGTAGGAGAAGGTGCAGGATTTGCATTGGGTGATCCCCACTGTTTTTCATCAACTTTTTTCTATAAAGACATAATTTCTTAAAATTCACATCAGTCAAATATGAGACATTTAATGAATGGTAATGAGTGATGATATATTAATGAGTCACATAGATTTGTTGATAATGAAAACCGGATGAAGTATTATACTATTGGACAATGGTGTTGACCAATAGCTTTTGTCTTTTATTCTAACCAATGGTCAACTTTCCCTGCAAAATGACAATATTGTAAATAGTAAAACTCTCTCCGTTATATTAATAAAGATAAGACTTTTTAAATTTTGATGGATTAAGATAAAATACATTTCAACAATATTTAGGTGGGGTGAGCATTCGGGTTTCGGTTTAATATTTTGTCCAGACTAAACTGAAACCGAAAATCGAAAAATCGAAAACCATAAAACCAAAAACCAAACTAATAAAACCGAACAAAACTGAAAAAACCAAAATTGTACTCCGTATAAGATTTAAAAAACCTAAAAACCGAAAAACCAAAAACCCGAAAAAAAAACAAGAAAGCATAAAACCGTAACATAATTAACATACATCCACCAACAAATACAAATATTTTAGGCAAAACCATAAAAAAAAATAGAATTTGATGATATTTAGTAACTAATAAATTTAAAACAAATTATAATAATGTAAATCTAATCCAAGCATTCTTAGACTTTTTCTTGCTCAAAATTCCAAATACAAAGGGAAAAACTTTGGTAATGAAATTTGTAAAATCTGAAATACAAAATAATCTCATAAGTTAATAAGAATGAAGCAGAAAATTTATGAATGAATGAAGCAGAAAATTTATGAATGTTCAAGAAAATGCTAATGAACAGTTGTGGCATTGAGAAAATTGGAATAACAAATTTTTTTAAATCTAGGGGCATGGAGCCATGGATGACGACAGATCTGGAATGATTAGTGCAATCTAATATTTTTCTTCAATTATTTCATGTTCCTAAACTCAATAGATCAGGAATAATACTAACTTTATTTCATGTTCCTAAACTCAATAGATCAAGAATAATACTAACTTGCACACTAATGCCTAAACACAAAAATTTCGGAAATATTATAAATTTGAACACTAATTTGAGAGTTAGTGATAAAAATATATGAGTTTGAGTTATTACCATAGTTTAAATAGAAGAGAATTGTGTAGTGTGGTGAATTTTTTTTGTTTTGAAGTGGGGGTATTTATAGATGAAAATGTGAATTTTGGAAAAAAAAATTGAAAAATAAATTAAAAGTGTGTAGAAAAAGGATATAATTTATTGGGAAGTGGGAAAATATTTTTTTTTATTTAAAAACGATTTTTTAAAATAAATTCAAATTTTTTTTTAAATAAAATAAAAACGAAATTGCCAATGGCTAAGCCGTTGGCCAATCACGTTGTGACGCCGGAATTTCGTTCCTTTCCTTTAGGATAAATCAGATTTATTAGCTTAATTAATTTCGTTAGAAGATGTGTAATTGTACATTCCTTGTTGTATTTCGACTTTGGAGTAATTTAAGTACTTTCGTTGGAAGAAATAAAGTGCAAGGAAATTTACATTTCAAGGATAAAAGTAAATGCCATACTTTTATTAGATAAGTACTTGGAGGAATTTAAATACAAGTAGTACATGTTTACATATGTGAGAGTGACAACACATACATCTATTCTACACCACTTATCCTACTACACTAGTCAACAAGTTTGGAAGCTAGCTATTTTGGTGATGGAGACAAGGGATCTCTAGAGGAGCATCTTCTTTCTTTCTCCCTCACTCTATTTCTCGATTAGGGAGCAACCACAAGACTCCAAAGCTCCAGCCATGTACCTGCAAATTAACACAAGAATAGGGGTTAGAAGATGACTCACAAATAACAAGGAAGGGAGGCACAAGCTCGAATAGGAAAGTGGAGTAGTAGACGAAAATAGTGCAGCTAGGAGGCCGCCATTTAGAGCATGAAGTCAGCCTATTTTTTGTCACATTCTCAACTAGCATCAAAGAGGAACCAAGACAAGAGAGCATAGTAGAATGAGCCTCTACACAAGCCCAATATAGACATGAGCAAGATTCTTGTTTTTCCATCGATCAAGGCTGAGGAAACAGCCAAGAAAGACAACCATGCATACACCAAAATAGTAAGGATAGCATGAACATCAAGCTCAAAAGTAGTGGAGCTGGCAGCCCCAAAATAGGAGCCTTTACCTCCAAGTCTCAAGCACAAATAGCCAAGAATAGAGCACTATATAAGCAACCTCATCTCCCTTCTCCTCCCCACAAAATCGACACCCCAAACTCACATAAAGTCAAGAAATACAGCAAGGAAGGGAGGAGGAGCAAGAAGGAGATTCTGAGGCAGGACATCGGTCCCCATCCGAGAGGATTCATAAAAGTGAGGTAACAACCTCAACACCCAATAACCTTTGCATCATGTAGAGCTAGGACAATAGATAGCCCAGAACGAAAACTTAGAATCATAGAAGATCACAGAATGAAACTTAGGAATGTAACTCATAACAATAAGACTTATTCCAGTAGCTACACTCTTCTCAAATCACAAATCCCTCTCAAATGCAATTAGACTCCCCTCATCAGTTGATAAATCAGCAATAACAATCTGCCAAGAACATAAAGCTTTAAAGGACCATGCTTTGAAAGGGGAAGGGGGAAGGAGGACTTAGCTTTAGTTGGGCGGACGAGCTCCGGGAGGCCCGGCTGAACGGAGACACTGCCGGGGCAGCAGAGTAAGGCGGCGGCTGGTGTCGGCGCCGTCGAGGGAAGGTCGAGAGAGGGCTGGAGTCGCTGCCTCTTGGAGGGCTCGACGGCGAGAACCGATGCAGAGCGCTGGCAGCAGCGACGGAGAGCCGGCGACGCAGAGGAGCGGCGGACGGCGAGTGACGTCGGCGGCAGCGGTGCTGTGAGCTTGCCGAGTGAGAGAGAAAGAGAGCTCGACGAAGATACTGTTGCCTCAATAAGGATTCTTCGTTTTTTTTTTCAGATAGGGGAGAGAGGAGAGACACCGGCGGTGATAGCCGGTGGAGGACGAGACGTCGACGGCGATTTCGCCGGAGGAGGCGTGAGAGAGAGGGAGAGATGCGCAGCTCCTCAGTTCTAATTAGGGATTTCTTTTGGAAAGGGAATTTGGGGAAATTCACGATGGAGAAGGGAGTAATATAAGTGGGTACTTCCTTTTCTTTATTGGGCCTCAATGCTTGGAGAAATTAAAACAATGGGCTGATGTGTTAATAAAGGAAGTTGGGTTGGAAATTGTTTGTTGGGCTAAGTCCAACTTAATTGGAGTAGAAGAATGCCACATTTAATTAAAGCTTGGGCCTACATGAATTATATGGAGTATTGCTACTTAGTTATTGGTACTAGTCACATTTAATTAAGTGAGTGCAGTGGGCTTTGGGCCAAGATTTAAATTATGAGAAGTTGGAATTATTTAAGAATTGAGATAGAGCTCAATTAATTAATTTCCGAATAATTTACTAAGTTTTCGAAGATGGAAAATTTTGAGTTGAAGCCCGAAAATTCGATGAATAAATTCCGAATAATTTATTTAGATTCCGGGAAAAAAAAGTAGTAAAGAGGGAGGCGCGAAAGCCGGCCGGCGTCGCCCCGCGACGCCATGGGCGGCCTTAAGAAAAATCCGAAGAAAAGAATTTTAGAAGAGACTTTCCAAGAATTCTTATTCTTGTAATTAAGGGCCGAGTATTCGTTTAGAGAAAATAGAATTTCTCCAAAGTTAATAAAGTAAATAAATAAACTCTGCAGAGTAGTGAAGCCGAGGTAGGATTAAGAAAAATCCTATAAGCCGAGACTGAGATATAGGTGCTATCCAATAGGATGCATGCATTCTTTCTAAAGAGAAATAATTCAAGTATTAATTAGCGTGATACGCTATTTATTTTCAAGTGATAAATTGCTCAAGGGCGAGTGAGGCCAAAGCGAGTTTTGAGTTGAGACATAAGCATATCAGGTGGGCTTTCTTTAAATATCCAGCACTATAGTGTGAATATAAAGCAAATACTTTTGAAGTTATGAAAAATCATTTTCTCAAAATGAAGCAGTGATTATTTTAAAGTGTTGTCATGCCATAAAATGTTTGTTTTGAGGCCTATCTGTTGGGGTTGTAGCCTGCGGGGTTTTGGCGATACCAAACCTAGTTTAACGAATTTGGTTCCCAATAGGACCGCAAATCCTGTTCGGAATATTGTGCACGAGAGCCGTGAGCCATCAGCGGTTGGCCGGCGATGTGTCCGCTGAAGGTGGCCACCTTCACGGTACACGATTCACAAATATGGTAGAAATTTTGAAAGAACTTAGTCTGATCAGACGAACTTTTAAGATCACAAAGAATTTAGTATGTTCGGGCCTTTTAAGAAAAACCCCGTGTGATACTGTGGATGGATGACAACTATATTGTATGTTTTGTTTTCGGCATGTGTCCACTGAGTACTCCTATACTCAGCCCTGCATGTATTTATAAACGTGCAGGTTGAACGTCAAGAGGATGGAGAAATGATCGGAGTCGATGCTACTAAATAATCCAATGGATCTTTTCACGATTCGTGTCTTCATACACGAAGTCGTTGTCTAGTATGGACTTATTCCGCTGCTCTTTTGTGAAGTGAGACATCTTAGAATCTCACCATCGAACTCTGATTTATTGATGTAATATTTATTCTAGTTTCGAGACCATGAAATGATACATTTGGCTTCTATTCTATGATATGAATTGACTTGGCCTTTGAGCATATTCTCAAGTTCTTTCCCCTTTTCTTTCCCCGTTTCTTTAATCTCTCTCATTAGTCGCGGTTTACCCGCTTTCGCTATCCTTAGCAAAGTGCGGCCGTGACACACGTGCCGCCATGTCAGCCTGCTCAGTGGCACGGACGTGCCCTTATCGAGCAGCGCCGTGCCGTCGGCACTGACGGACAGCTGCGCAGCGGCGGACAGTTGCGTGCCGCGCACGGACGGCGTCCGTCCGTAAGGACACCGCTGTGGATGCTCTAACTACCATTCTCCTCCTCTCTCTTACTTCACCATACTATTCTCTACCTATCTCTTACTTACCAATTTTGTCTTAATTTTCGTGTTATATCCATTGCATATTTTTATAGGAGGAGGGGTAATAAAATAAAGAGTGAACTACAAGAATGGTCCCTGGACTATGGGTTTATCTCGCCCATAGTCCCTGGACTTTAAAAATATCACCAGGCATCCCTGGACTAAGGGTTTATTTCAAAAACGGTCATTGGGCACTGTTTTCAGACGAAAATGCCCTTTTTAGGGCTTGGGCAATTTGGACATTTCAAATTTTTTACTGTGTATGAAGTCAGAACATCATTTATTTTTTTGCAGGTGGTGTCATGATGGTTTTATCTCTCTCTCTCTCTTGCCTCTCCTCTAAATATGACCTAATTCTCTCTCCTATCTCACTTGCTTCCTTCTTCTTCTTCCTCTTGTGTCAACCATTCTCTCCGTAAAATCGCGATTCTTCTTCTTCTTGTTCCTGCTTCTCTCCACAACATCATGCTTGTCTTCATGTCTTCGCATTCCGTTAAAAATTCGGCTGATGGGGTAGGAGTGAATGGTTGTAGGTGGCACCGGTTTGAGTACGAAAATTGTATGTGCCGGCAAAGAGCGATTCGCAAAATCGTTGTCGACACAAGAAAGCAATCAAATGGAATGTTGTATTTCGTTTGCGAGAAAAAGGGCAAGGTTGGAGGCTGTGATTATTTTCGGTGGTGTCATCCCAAGCCTGTGTATTTTGAAGGCTGCAATTACTTGGTTGGGAACAATGGGCGTGAAGACGAAGTCGGAGGAGAAGACGAAGATGATTCTGAAATATATCGAAAACGGGGTGAAGGTGGAAGTAAAGCGAAAGATTGTATTTTGGTGTTATCGTTGTTAGTTTCGTTTGTAGCCATTTTGGTGAGTTTCATGAAGTAGGTTTTGACAAATATATTGCAGTGTGGGGGGGAAAATTTTGGTGAAGAAATATTTTATGAGGAAGAACTGTAATTTGAAGTGTGCGTGATGTTGGAAAAAAAATTTGAAGTGTTTAAATCGATGTAACTTGTTTTGTTTGAATTATTTGTTCTATGTATGATTTATGTGTTCTAAGTATGATTCATGTGTTCTAAGTATGATTTTTTCCAAAGTTACAAGTTTTAGACTTTAGTTTTAGTTGTAGTTTTAATTTTAGTTTAGTTTTAGTTGTTGTGATTTGTGATCATGGTCGAAAATGGGTATTCTTCGATGGGTAATGACTACATACGAGGGTATCCAGTAAGGAGTACTATATTACAGTGGTAATTATACGGCTAAATCAACACAAACAAATATCAAAATTGGCATACAAATGTGGTTCATAAAATAATATCAAAAGTGGTATGCGCATGAGTAAAATAATATCATAGTTGGTCCACATCAGTACAAATTATATATCAGATGCGGTACAACTGTACTATACTCATGTGCAAAATAATATCAAATATGATACTCGGTACTTCAAAAACTAATATCATTTCGGGTTTTAAATAAATATCAGATTTAGTCCCTTAGTATTGGGCATGGTTTTGACATTTCAAAATTGAAACATTTTCAATCAGTCAGCATCATCCGGATTTGCATGTACTTTCATATATACACATATAAAATAGAGGAAATGGGGTGTTGACACGTGGGTGAAGCACTATAATTACCCCATACCACCAGTCATAAAAGAGATCCTTGATAAGGCGGCATCCAACTCTACTTCATGGAGGGCCTTCTGGAATGGGGAAAATGAGTACCAAGTCTCTGGGCCTGCTGGTCAGTTTGTGGTGAACATGCTCAATAGGACATGCACATGTAGGCTTTGGCAAATCAGTGGCCTCCCTTGCGTGCACGCTGCGGCATCTATACTCAGGTGTAAACACCCTCTGACTGATTATGTATCACCATTTTACTCCAGGGCTAGTATGGCGGCACTATATGAGCATGTGTTGTACCCTGTCAATGGTATGGAAAACTGGTCAAGGTCTTCGGAGGTTAGTTTTGAGCTGGACCCTCCCAACACCAAAAGGCAACGTGGCCGCCCAAGGAAACTGAGGAGAGAACAGCCTCAGGTAACACATCTTTGTTCAGATTATATGTATCATATGTGGTGTTCGTCATTCACTAAGAATGCAAGTTTGATATGATGGTAGGTACGTCTTCACGAGAATGGAGTTGAATCGTTGCAGCGAACTGCAGTGCTCTCATGTGGTAGGTGTGGTCAAATTGGACACAATAGGAGGACTTGTCAGAATGACCCTTCAGTACCGAACAGCCAACGCAGCCAAGCAAGCGGTCATGGGAGTCAAGAGCCTAACGCGCAGAGGGAACGACCGCGTCGCCCACCTATGGAGACAGCGGCTGGGCCGGGCCGTGCTGCTTCGTCATCAAACCATGTTCGGAAAGCTCAGAGACGTGGTCGTCGGAAGACGGCTGATTGAATTAAATTGGCCTCCAATATGAAACTGTGTTTTTTGTGAATGTCATTGCAAATCACTAAACTTTATTGTTTTTGGTTGTAATTAGTAAATCACATACAGTCTGTGTGTCTACCCTTTACTACTTGGGTTTCTACTCCTTTTTGTTTGTTTTTGCCCATGGACTAGACTAGTAAAGGGATATGCAGACTGATGATGAATTTAGTATGCATTTATGTATGATTACATACAAGGCAAGAGTACCTTATATATGTATAAAAAATTCTACTTGATCTGCTATTATTTTGTGGTATCCACTACCTCTCACATCTAAGGTGACTTTTAGTATGATATTATTTTGTGTCGTTCTTTTTGCCTTCAACTACGAGCGATATTACTATTAGTACACAAGGGTTAAGGTTTACATTTGATATTAGTGTCGCATGACATTTGATATTAATTATTAGTACCAAATTTGATATTATTTTCACATACTACATCTGAAATTATTTACCTATCTTTATGTATCAGATCAGGGGTTAAAACACATTGGATTGATCTATCTTCCAACTTCCAACTAACTCATTTAATTATACACAATCAACCAGTTTAAAAACCCCAATCAAATACATCACCTCAATACAACACAATGGAGACTACCACAAATCCAGCACAAGTCGTTGGTGGAAAATTGTCTGAGGAAAAGTTGAGAAGTATCTTTGCAAGATTAAAGCGACCCCAAAATGCAAACAATACGAAGCCGACACCATCCAAAACTGAGTTTTGTTTCTCAGGACACGTCTTAGAAACTGCCGCCAATGTCACGGTTGTCTCAAGCTCATCTATGACAGCGACGTCGAACAATCAACAGCCATTCGAATGGACAATGGAATGGGAACAATGGGTGGAAGATGTCGAAGAAGATTCATTCGAGTAGATGTCCAACAACACGGTCATTTGAGTAGGATTTCCAACATGATCCTACCACACGTAGATCTCCTTAGTCGTACCCAATGTAGTATTACAATTAGTTTTATTCTCTAGATTTCGTGTACTACCACACGTCGGACCCGTCGAATGAAAATTTATATGCCCATTTTCATAATTCTACTTCCGACAACATTATTTTCAAAGTGCATCAAATAAATTTTCAAACCAAAAATTCACTACAACATCACACACTTCAAATTAACTAGACTCCAATAATCACGTACTGCAATGATGTAGTTATCACAAATTCACGGAAACCCAGCAAATCAAAGAAATCAAGTTCAACCACATTTCTTTTTACTGCAAACATTTGCAGAGGATATGAGAGGAAGAAGAAGAGTAGAGAAGAGAGAGAGAGAGATAAAACCATCATGACACCACCTGCAAAAAATAAATGATGTTCTGACTTCATACACAGTAAAAAATTTGAAATGTCCAAATTGCCCTAAAAAGGGCATTTTTGTCTGAAAACAGTGCCCAATGACCGTTTTTGAAATAAACCCTTAGTCCAGGGATGCCTGGTGATATTTTTAAAGTCCAGGGACTATGGGCGAGATAAACCCATAGTCCAGGGACCATTCTTATAGTTCACTCTAAAATAAAATAAAAGGGCGGAAAAAAGTAAAAGAGATAAGAGAGAATAAAATACAAGTGATTATATGTTTTATTTTTTATTAATAAAAAGAAAATTAGGACATGTCAAAAAAAGTATATAACTCAATTTAATTGGAACGAAAAAAGAAATTCTATTCGACCTAAAAGGTGAGATATGATTGTTAATAAAAATATATAACTCAATTTAATTGGAACGAAAAGAGAAAGTCTATTCGACCTAAAATGTGAAATATTATTGTTAATAAGGCCCAAGGCTTAAAGACAGCCCTCTTAGAATTTTAAACTACTAGTATTATTAAATTGACAAATAAAAAAAGGTGAGATACGATTGTTTAAAAGGCCCAAGGCTTAAAGAGAGCCCTCTTGGAATAGTTATACTATTACTACTACTACTATTAAATTGAAAAATAAAAAAAGTGAGAGATGATTGTTTAAAGGCCCAAAGCTTAAAGAGAGCCCTTTTAGAAAAGTTATATACTACTATTATTAAATTGAAAATAAAAAAGACGAGATATGATTGTATAATTAAAGGCCCAAGGCTTAAAGAGAGCCCCCCTTAGAAAAGTTATACTATTATTAAATTGAAAAATAAAAATACAAACTAACTTACAGCCTGATTGAAAATGGGCTATTCAATATAATATGGTCAAAAAAAGATTATTAATGGTTAGCATTTCTTTAATTCCGGTTTGGACTCGTAAATAAGAAACAAGCTGGCTATAGAGGTGGGCTATGATCTTGATTAGCAGTAGTATTTAAAAATTAAATTGGAAGTGGGAAGTGATTATGCATCAGCATATCTATCATTTATGTGTCCATCTTCGAAATAACTATACAAAATTTAGAGGATTTCAAGCTGCTTTATTCGGAGAGAGAAAGTTGACAATCATGGTGTCGTTCTCATTAATGTCTACTCAGCCAAATGTTTAGTGCATATTGTATGCTATTATTGCGATGCATATACGTTCTGTTTTGTATTTTTATTACATACTAGTACTATAAAGAATGCGTTTGGATTAAAAAAAAACTACAATTGAAATTCGTTTAGTACGATTTATTATGAATAGCAAATAAATGCTAATCACTCATTGTGTTGTCCCACTTTATGATGAAGGGACAAATCTTGCTGCAATGAGTCTGGGTTCAAATACTTTCGTGCAGTTGCTTCTATCTATCAGGCATAAGTGTGAGGTCTTGGGAGATGGGCTTCTGGCAGTCAGTGGATTAAGACCTCCCTCTTAACGGGCTACTGCCTATTCTGATTGAACCCTCTCACATGATGTCAGGCTGAAGTGTGGAGACCGCCGCCAAGGTGACGGAATCGCCTTTTGCTGCAAAGAATTGAGAGTGGAAGTACATGGAATGAGATCACCTACCGCATCAATTTGATATCCTACTTGTACAGTATAAAGTAAATACTCGGTCACCAAAATAAATAAATTATCATCTACTCAATCATTTTGAATAGTATATAGGAGTCTTACTATAGTACTTAATCTCTAATTGAGATTCATGTCTCAGTATTAAAAATATTAAAAATTAAAAAATCACTGTCAATATTTGTCGTGTTTACAATTAAATGGCATTGGAAATTAACTATTATAGTTTTAACCAAGTTTACTAGCTCATAAAACATCCACGATACCAAATACTATTCATTTTATTTGAACAGCAACTTATTTTACATAGAGTAGTTGCATGGTGGCCTAGGTAAGGACGAAATACTGTGATTAACGACACAAGAAAACATTAAGTATGCCTCACGATGGTATTATTTTATTGGCTGATTGTTGTTAATGACTTAATGTTGGCATTATATAATGCCTATGCATGTATGATTAAGCATCACCAAAACACACCTCCTTCTCCTCTAAATTCAAATAATAAAAATGGATGTTAAATCAATCAAAGAAGTAGAGAAGGCGCAGGTGGATATATGGCAGTACGTATTCGGCTTCACTCCAATGGCGGTCGTCAAATGCGCAATCGAGCTCCAAATAGCCGACGTCTTGGAGAGCCACGGCGGCGCCATGTCGCTGGTCGACCTCTCCTCCGCCGTGGCCTGCTCTCCCTCCGCGCTCCACCGCATCATGAGGTACTTGATCCACCGCGGTTTCTTCAAGCTGCAGGAGTCCACAAACCAATACGCCCACACTCCTCTCTCCCGCTTGCTTTTGAAAAACGAAGCGAATAGCCTCACTTCGTTTGTGTTGCTGGAGAGCAGCCCCGTGATGCTGGCTCCGTGGCACAAGCTGAGCTCGCGCGCCTCCGTCCACGGAGGCTCGGCCTTTGAGGCGGCCCACGGAGGGGATGTGTGGGAGTACGCGGCCCAAAACCCGGCCCACAGCAAGCTCATCAACGATGCCATGGCCTGCCACGCTGGAATCGCTGTTTCCGAGATTGTGCAGCGATACGGCGAGGTGTTTGAAGGGATTGGCAGCTTGGTGGATGTTGGCGGCGGGGATGGAACTGCGCTCCGTCGTATCGTGGAGGCGTGTCCGTGGATCCGCGGGATTAACTTCGATCTCCCCCACGTTGTCTTGGCCGCACCACCGGTACAAGGTGTGGAGCATGTTGGTGGGGACATGTTTAAACAAATCCCCAAGGCAGATGCTGCTTTTATCATGGTACAAATATTATTTTCAAGTTCTTTTAGGATGCTAACTATCTTAATCGCTAACTGTTAACTATGTCAACAGTTAGCGATTAGCAAATCCCTATCATTTCCTATTTTAATAAATCATTTATGTAAGTTGACATCACGAACATATCATTTATATCAGTGACATCACAGAACATATCAATTTCTGACTTAATACAGTATATTGATATATGTGATGGTGTACTTGCAGTGGGTGTTGCACGATTGGAGCGATGAGGAATGTATTCAGATACTGAGGAAATGCCGAGAGGCGGTGCCGGAGGAGAAGGGGAAGGTGATGATTGCAGAGGCGGTGATCGTCGAGGGAGAAGAGGACAAGTACAGCGATGTTAGGCTGGCACTGGACATGGTGATGATGGCCCACACCGATAAAGGGAAAGAGAGGACTATAGAAGAATGGGATTTTGTGATAAAAGGAGCTGGTTTCAGGAGCTATACTGTCAAACATATTTCCTCTATTATTGCTGTCATCGAGGCCCATCCATGAAATTCTGCATATCATTCATTTCTTTACTGTTTACTCTAATAATGTATTTTGAACTTATATGCGTTTCTTTATTAGTTGGTGTGAATGATCATATATAATATGACGATCACTCGTGTTGAAATGAGATCATAATGAAATGGAAATTTCAATGTTTATTTTATTGCTGTGAAACATAGTGTATAAGTGTATTTTATTGGAGATATTATTACGGATACAATTTATATTATACAAGTATCACACTCGTGAGATTGCACGACCAATTTTATTTTCTTCACACTTATTTTATACTGCGAAATAATTTTATGAAATGATAGAAAAATATGATAGTACGAAATCTAAAATTATAAATGTATAAAATAAAAAAATTATTAATCTATTTCTATGGACGGAATGAGTATAAAAAATATAAAATTAAACAATTTTCAAAATCACATACATACATATTGCTATCAATATTAATCGGTGAATTTGGAAAAAAAAAATACATACATATTGCTATTAATATTATTGCTATTAATATTATGTTATTCTAAATTAATATATATACTTATGTTTGTTTTATGAATTACATGTCAATACATTAATAGAATTTAAATTTTAGTACTATATAAAGTGTATTGATGTACTAATGCAACTATTAATTACATACTATATATTTTAAAAAATTTAAGGTGAGCAAAGATAAAAACATTTTATATTTACATGAATGTCATTGTATATTATTTTCGCTTAATAATTATAAATACAATATTAAAATTTAAAGGCAGACTTTAATATTATAACGGTAAGGTACAGCTAAAAAAACTTTCACCAACTTCAACATGGCTATCATTTTGTGCATTTAATGCATAAGATTGTATTGCCTATTTGTTTGCATCCATTTCTATTAGGTCTCCGTTTTTTTTAACTCGTGCCTATAGACCAATATTTCAAAGAAAATTATTCCTCCTTCCCTATGATATACCACAATTTGTTTCATATATTTCGCTTCCTCTAAGTCAATGAAATCAATCCCATTATTTTCATATTATTTAAATTGGTACTAGGATATAGTAAATGCCATAATGTTAGGCAAGACTTTTATGTTAAAATAACATAAAAATATATTTTCTAGATTTTTGGATGAAATATTTCAAGTATTAGTAACCAATACTAAAAATAGATTATAGACAAAAAATTATAACAAATGGCAATACACTCGAGAGTAATAATTCACAAATTATTAGTAATACTATTAACACTTGACAAACACGGATTTTACATGTGTCAAATGAAATTTGACTCGTTTAAAATGTCAATCATACAAATTATATTCTTAAATTGCATACGTTGATAAATGATATAAAAAGCAAGAAAAAAGTGCAAAAGGGCCAAGGTGCAGCAGCCTCAGTTCAAGCTGATTTTTCCAATGCTGTTGAAGTCCAATCAGTTATTAGTTCACACCATTCTCTTCGTCTTTGAAAGAGCTTCGCATGGATACCTTGAACGTCTCAATCGAAGTTCTGTAGAGAAAGTTATGATCATTCTACGAACATTGCGCAGTGCAATTAAAGCTGACGGAAATTAAAGTAATAAAATAAATTGTTGCCTAAATTCCTCCCATTTCTTGAAGGCCACGAAAATTATGGAAAATAAACCTTTTTCAACCTATAAATACCTCTTCATCCAATTCATAATCTTTATCTCAAAGCATCTATTCCTTCTCCATCTCTACACATTCTTCTATCACATATTCCACACATATATTCCTCCATCTTCCTTTGGAGCGGTGCTCTGCAGATCAAGGCAAAAGAAGACTGAAGATTGAAGATTCAACCTGAGTTTTTTTTTCATGCCATTGTAGTTCTTACTTGTTTATGAGTAGAACATCATTTGTGAAATTTTTTGATGAAGATATTCAATTAATTTTTTTTGTTGGTGTGACATTCCTAATCCGACACCTGCATTATTTTGTATATTAGCATATTTTATTGTCAATGCATACTAATATAATATTTCGTATCAGTATACGTGCATGGTATTTTAAACATAATATACATATATGCCAATATATTGGGTACATTTTTTAGTCTATTAATGTTTCCAAAATTTTAACTTAGCATAATAATTTTATAAAATGATAAAAGAATAAAAATGCTATTTTTGCATGAAAGGCACGTGTAATCAAAGTGAGACATGTCATAGGCTTCGTGTGAACTAATAAAATTATGTAGACTTTAGTTTCATCCGTATAAATAATCTATTTATATCACAAATATTAAAATATAGTGGAGGATAGAGGAAAAGAAAGGAGTAGGAAAAAAAATCAGAAACGAGAGAAGAGGAAATATGCAAAGAAGAAAAGAAGAGCTGATAGAAAGATCTGCGACTGTAGATAGGAGATCAGAATCGTTAGGCAAAATTATCCTATTAAAATAAGGTGTGTATTAGTCGCATTTTATATATTTTTTATGTGATTAATTGCTATGTATTAAATTGGAGTGAATATTTGAATTATATGATATGAATCTGGAAAGGTTATATGTTACTCCCTCTGTCCCATAAAAGTTGAGTCGTATTCCTTTTTAGTCCGTCCCAACAAAGTTGAGTCATTTCCTTTTTTAACAAAAGACAAAACATCTAATCACTCTTACTTTATTCCATCATTTACTTTACTCTCTCTTATCTTTCCTACTTTTTTCTTCTCTCCTATTTATTTAATATAAATTCTTAATCTCCGTGCCCAAAAGTTTTGTCTCAACTTTTATGGGACGGAGGAGTATTTGATATTGATGGTGTAATATGATGTGGATATGTGATTTGTGCAATGAATATGTTTATCTATAATATTGAAGTTATTGATGAAATATGGATATGTAATTGGTGCAATGGATATGTTTGATGTATGGTATTGGAATTATTCAAGTCATGAGATTAAAGAGGATATGTGACTGTCTTGCTCTGGATCTGATATACAATGGCAAAAGACCTATGGGTCATATACAATGATAATGGACCTACGGGTCAAAGAAAATATGCAAAGATGGGCCTTTGTGAAAAGGTCAAATAATTAAAAGGGACCTGCGGTCGTATACAATGGAAATCTCAGGCAGATACCAGGCTTGATGTGTCACAGAATAATAAAAAGAACGGAGAAGCATATGCATATGAATATTAAATTGTTTATGATATTTATTACTTCCGGTGATATATGTTGGTGAATGATTGTTTTTGATATTTGTATGTGGAATTACAGTTAAGGTTTATATACACTGAGTTGTGGCTTATATAAACCACTAATATTTTTCAGGAATAAGATACTATCAGTGAAGTTTTTGATTGACATGGGTCGTAGGAACTGCACATGTTATCGGGTTCGGCGGCTGGCACATTTTTGTCATCCTTCTCCTCCTCATCATTTTTGCATATAGATAAATGTATAATATATAGAGTGGTTAGAGGGTCCCACTACAGTTTAGAAAATTTTGCAATATGTACTTGATAAATGTTGGTTTTTAAACTTATATAATATGTGTGCTTCATTTACTTGACATATGGATTATTTAGTTCAAACTTTGAAGTTATTTTTAGTAAATGCATAAGTCATAAGGGTTGGGGTGTGACAGTTAGCTCTTGCAGCTATTTGATTTATCTTTGTGTCTTATATATTCAATTGATTAGCTACCTCTTGAATACATGTTTGAGTTGATTAGAGTACTCGGGAGACGAAATAATTAACTTGGAAAAGGGATAATTCACACTTTAATTCAATAGAATTCGGGAGAGTTGAGGTCTCAAATGAGGTCATTGGTCTTAACGATCTTTGGGAGATAGATGTTAGAGATTTAAAGGGGACTTTGATCTTAACAACTATTCTACAGATTTCTCACCTCGGGATGTAGTTTAATCTAGTTAAGTGACCGGCTTAATAACTCTAGAGACCATAATTCAAGGAAGTCGATAGGAGAATAGCTCTTGATTGTGTTTTTGGATCCTAAAAGGAAATGTGTCATCTTATTTGGGACAAAGTAAAAAGGAAAACGTGTCATCTTAAGCGGGACGGAGGGAGTATTACCTAAAAATTCAAATAATTAAATAAATAAAATACAAACCAACAATACAATAAAATTCATATATGGATAAGAATGATGCCAAGTGTAGTAGGCCGGACTAGTTTATGTTTGGTAATTCTTTTAATAAAAAGGAGTTTTAAAATTTAGCATTTTTTTAAAAGGAGTTTTAAAATTGAATTCCATTTCCTTTTTTTGCTGATAAATATTCAATGAAAGTTCCAATACTAATTGATCTTGTTGTGACTTTTTAATTTAATACGGAATTATTAATAAATCATTTACATACAGATTAAAATCGTATATTAAATGAATTTTTACATAAATTTGTGAAAGCTCGCTCTTGTTGTCATTGTTCTTATCTTTTGTTCTTGTCCTGAATAGTTTCATGTCGTTGTGGACTGCTCAAGTTAGATTGTCAACTGATCCATTTTGGCCAAATGTATGCCTTCTACCTGCAAATGCCGGTGAGTGGATCCAGTGGAAACTCAACTGGCCAACTTGACTGAATCCGACTTGAGTGATATGAACGGAGGGACTCAGAGCGTTTCAAAACCTTAACCCACAATACTACTAACTAGTATAGGGAAGTAAGGATCGATCTGTGTGGATCGATCCCACAGAGACGATGTGTTTTACATTTGTCGCGGACAAAATGGAAATGGTTGCGGCTACGCTTTCCAGTAGGTTAAGTTAAACTACTTGATTTAATAAACTAGGAGACTGCACTAACTAAACTGATCCACTTGCTAAACGGAACTAAAATCTACTTATCAACTCATACTGCAAATTTCTTACCCTTCGCCTTTGGGGATCTTTCTTGTGTGACGCTCCATCTCCTAATCGGATGCTCCTGCCGCATGTTATGTAGTCTGACTTGAACCGTTTGCGCAACAAATTGACTCCTTCTCCTCGATCCGTTCATCCGCCCAACTGATCCACTCATTTTTTTGAATATGGCGGACTTTCACACACACCTGGCTCACAATTGGACGTTAGATTACAGAATTGAGTATAGTTTTATAACATAACACATGCATGAAACGAGCCTCATCAATTTGTTACAAAGTTAAATTTCTATCATATGAAATGGATATTGTATTTATATAGTTATTCTGGAAATTAAAATCAAACTTATGATGTTATACTCATAGTACTATAGTAGTTAGTTCATGAAAAATGGATTGGGGAAATAATTGTAGATTCAAAGCATCACGGTTTAAAAATTTTAAATACTTCAGAAAACAGAGCTCGAAAATTTAACACTGTTTAAATCTTAAAATCACTCAATGTTTCAAATTATTTTATTACAATTAAATATTTATTTAAGTTAGATTTATTAGTATATTAAATTATAAAAAAAATAAAATTGAATTGTAATTCGGTTCTCGGTTAGGAACCGGTTGGTTCCGGTTAGAACCAGAGCCAGTTTTATATAAAAAGTTGGAACCGGAACCGGTTTTCCGATTTCCGGTTCCTCAATTAACCGGCCGGTTCCGACTAACCAAGAACCGGGGAACCGTTTAATTACCCCTAGTAACATGATATTGCAAAGAAATATGAAGATCTTCAATATAAAAAATAAATCAAATCATAAGCTGATAGAGAATACAATCTACATACTCCCTTCGTCCCCAAAGAATATGCACTTTGGGTTTGACACGAGTTTTAATGTAAAATGAGTAAAGTAAGAGAGAGGTAAAGAGAAAAAACAATAAAAATATTAAAAAAAGGTATTGTCAGAGCAACAGAATAAGATGAGAGATGACCGATTGACCGAGACATTGGTTGTATACATCAAGATATTTAACTTCGACCTCCCCCACGTTGTCTCGGCTGCACCGCCGGGACAAGGCGTGGAGCATGTTGGTGAAGACATGTTCAAACAAGTCCCCAAGGCAAATGCTGCTTTTATCATGGTACATACATCATTTTCGGGTCTTGTTAGTATGCCAACTATTAAGTACTATTAACTATGTCAACAATTAACAATTAGCAAATAGTTAGCAACTGATCAAATTCCTATCATTTCCTATTCTCATAAATCGTTTATATCAGTTGACATCACAAAACATATTTGTTCACTGATTTATTTATATTATCAGTGACATCACAAAACATATCAGTTACTGACTTAATATATGATAATATATGTGGATGGTGTACTTGTAGTGGGTGTTGCACGATTGGAGCGATGAGGAGTGTGTGCAGATACTGAGGAGATGCCGAGAGGCGGTGCCAGAGCAGAAGGGGAAGGTGATAATCGCAGAGGCGGTGATCGTCGAGGGAGAAGAGGACAAGTACATCTATGTTAGGCTGGCGCTCCGTGACGAATCCAGAAAATTGAGCAAGCTGGGCCTGAAATTTAAAATATACATAAATATTAAAATATACTCCAGATGATAACTATTTCTGGCGAGTCGCCATGTCCTGAAATCGGCGAAGAATGGTCTCATTTACAAATTTTTTGAAAATTCTCCTCTCAATGTATACAACTAAGATATCATTCATCCATTCGTCTCTCATTCTATTGCACAAATATGTCTTAATAATTTTCATGGAAGAAATTACTCTCATCATATGTCTCCCATTCTATTGCGCAAGTATGTCTTAATAATTTTAATGGAAGAAAATACTCGCTCGACAGAGGGTTAGTATCAACTCAATCAAACGGTGCACCAAGGGGAAAGCTTTATCTCTCGCCGTAGAAACCAAAATATTTGGCCCAATTAATTAAGCAATAAATAGAAACAATTAATTAAAAACAATTATATAATAAACTGAGTGATTTATTTAACGAAATGAATTGGCACATAGAAAATTATTTCGAAACAAATGTTCTCTTTATTCAGATCAATAACTTTAATTTTAACTCACTTACGAAATTCCCTTCGAGCATTTCATCGAACAATTTCTGGGCTAGAATTTACAGATAAGCAGTATATATATTTAAATTAAAACATTAAATTAAATTGATATATCACCTATTTACATCAATTCTTACCTAAACCGCGAAAGGCAAGCTGAAGAACTCCATCCTCCAATTCCAGGCGTGAATTCTAAGTAGATTTGGGTTTGGGCTAATTGTGTAAGGGCTTAGGGATGACATTGTTTGTTAGGTACATAGTTTATAAAGTTAAAAGGCCCAAAATAAAAGAGCAGTCCAATAATGAATTAAAGAGACCAAAACAAATCCAGCCCACTTTTCTTCTTCTTCCCCAATTTTCAGTTTCACTGTTTCAGAAATTAAATTGAGACGGACGATTGGAGTACAGCAGGAGACGGAGTCAGGGCTCGACGGCTCGCTCCGGGGCGGAGACGGTCGGAGCATGGCGGTATAAGGGGGATTCGAGGTCTGGTGCCGGTCAAGCCCCCGCTGGCGCGGGGGCTTGGCACTGTGTGGATCCGTAGTGGCGCTGGACATGGTGATGATGGCCCACACTGATAAAGGGAAACAGAGGACTATAGAAGAATGAGATTTTGTGATAAAAGGAGCTGGTTTCAGGAGCTATACTGTCAAACATATTTCCTCTATTATTGCTGTCATCGAGGCCTATCCATGAAATTCTACATATCTTTCATTTCTTTATTGTTTTTTGAGTAAATGCCAAAAGTGGTCCCAAACATATGTCCGTTTTATCAATTTGGTCTTAAATAGTACTACATCTTTTTGATTATTTGGTCTCTCACAAAATAATTCTGACCCGAATCAGTCCCCAATTAACAGATCCGTTAAAAAATAGATGGTGATTGCAAATTTGACTAAATATGAGTAGGGATTCTACTTCAAAAAGCAAAGAGAGAGATGCTTTGGTGAAAACCTACAAAAATCGAAGTGAAAGTGGAAGACAAAGAAGAACTCGAAGAAGCCCAAAAACAACGCGCCGCCGCCGCCTCATTCTCTGCCACCACCACCACCGCCGCTGCCTCCTCCCTCCTCCACCACTTCGATCGCACCGCCGTCGACCCCACCTCCAAACCCTACCGCATCGGCCTCTAAACCATCCAACAAAATCCCCAATCACGGCTTCCATTTCTCGATTACTAATGGAAGTCGAAGTGGAGCTCCGATTGCCCAACAAATCCGCCCACCAGAAGCTCCTCGCATCACTCTCCCCATTCCACGCAGCAACCCATCACCAGCACAACACCTTCTACGACGGATCCGCCGCCGAGCTGAGCTCCCGTAGAGCCATCCTCCGCCTCCGCTTCCACGAGGAGCCCGACCTCCCCAAATGCTTCGTCACGCTCAAGGCCAACGCTGCGCTAGCCAACGGCGTTAGCCGCGTGGAGGAGGACGCTCGCCGGACCGTCTACTCTCGCCGGACCGTCTGGTGTACAAAGAACGCTCCATAACTTGTTCACGAACTGCAGCTGTCGCCGGAAGAGAGGAAAATGAAGAAAGGAGAAGAATGAAGAAAGGAGAATGAAGAACTGTTTAAAATACTAATTAAAATAGTTAATTTGGTCAAAATTTAACTAAATCACATTGACCGTCTATTTTTTAACGGATCTGTTAATTGGGGATCGATTCGGGTTAGAATTCAATTACGAGGGACCAAATATAAAAAAGATAATGTTTAGGACTAAATTGATAAAACGGCCATATATTTTGAATCACTTTTGGCCTTTCCTCTTGTTTTTTTAATAATGCATTTTCAACTTATATGCGTTTCTTTATTGGTTGGTGTGAATGATCATATATAATTTGACGATCACTCATGTTGAGATGGGATCAAAATGAAATGGTCATTTCTATGTTTATTTTAATGTGGAACATAGTGTATTTTCTTTAGAGATCATTATTACGGATACAATTTATATCATCGTTAATGAGCCGATGCATGGGAGTTATTTCTAGGGTTGGCACGGTACGGTATACCGCACCGAGAATGTCATACTGCATACCATACCGCAAATTGCAGTATGACTAAATGTCATACCTATACCTATTGCGGTATACCGAAAAATTCGGTATGTCAAAATTTGAAAACCTTTACCTTACCGATATTTCGGTATGCCGTACCGTGTTGCGGTATACCGCGGTATACCGCAAATCATACCTGTTTGATATATAAAATATTGAAGAATTGAGATTTAGAATTAGGACAGAATAATGAATTAATGATGGCTGCTACTGCTTTACGAATTATGCCTCTAATCTTTCTTTAGTATTAAAAATATAAATATTATAATTTTATAAATAATATATATATTAAAAAAAATATATTTATTAACGGTATATACCGCAAAATTATGGTATATACCGTAATTTTGCAGTACATACCGTAATTGCGGTATGATGCGGTATACCGCGGTATATGCAAAATCCATACCTTTACCGTACCTTAATCTACGGGTAAGGTATCATACCGTACCGAAAAGTGCGGTATACCGAAAATTCGGTATTTTCGGTATTTTTTCGGTATGGTAAGTATGGTATTTCGGTATTTCGGTATGTTTTGCCAGCCCTAGTTATTTCATCCGTAGTTCATAGGTTATTATTCCATTTGGGCCAAAAAATTTCACTCCAGTCCATAATAAATTATCACTATTACCTTTCCGATCGTATACAGAAAATTGAATATTTGAAGATGTCGTTTAACAATCAATTACTCCTATTTGAATAGAAATTTATATACCTACATCTTTATGTTATGGGTCTTTTATAATATAATAAACCAATATTAAGACCAGATCTACGTCTTTAAATTTTAAAATGTATAAATGAGATTAAACCTTACGAATTTCAATAAATAGTAGATAAAATATTAACAAAGGGATAATATCGTCATTTAGTTAACATATTATAATTTTCATGGTTTTTATTATATCAGCATAATGCATTACAAATATCAACACAATGACATGAAAATCTCAACACAAGTATCAAAAAATATCAACACAGTTTTATTGATATTGTGCCTGCATTATATTGAGATTGTTTGATGCATTTATTGGTAAAAATATGCTTATCAACATATACGAAAACAGAAATAAAAATGATCAAATTTCACCATTCGAATGTCGTCGGAACATATGCAATTGATATCTCGTTAGAATTCTTATAAAATTATCATTAATTTGATATATTTTTTGAGAAAAAATAATTTAAATCGAAAAAGTTACATAAATTCAAAGTTTTGAGATGATTTTGAAGAGAGAGAAAGCAGTTAGTATTAACTACTCTCTACTTCCCACTCAAGATGACCAATGACACGAGATTTTAGGAATTATTGTTAGGTGGAATAAAGTAGAGGCGAAAAAGATAGTTGAATATTTTAATGACGAGAGATAGGAGATAGTTATTTCCAAAATTGAAAAATGGTCATCTTTATTGGGATAAACAAAAAAGGAAAGATGGTCATCTTGAATGAGATTAAAGAAGTACTATATTTATGAATTTACAGTAATACTCTTTAAATTTATTTAATTATTATTTAAATTTATATTATAATCACTTTGACATTAGTTCAACCATTAAATCTCCCTATCTAATAACAGAGATTGGTCTCAATTTTGAATTACTTTAGCAATGGATCACCACCCTTTTATGTCAGTATTATATAAATATTTTGATTACTATAATTAAAAGTTTCAGGATCCGCTACTATTTACAAGTAATCAGATCGTCAATCTCACACTCTACCTAATTCTTATCTTTTGCTTTAATACTAAAATTTTGACTTCAAGCTGTCCGATCAAAAATTCAAACAAAAAATTGGTGATATTACTCATGACTCCCAAAATGATGTTCATCATCATATAACATAAAAGCTCGCAATGGATTTATGTAGTCTTCATAGTATTCATTGCTCTGTTATTTGAAATTATAATCATAGTAATGATGATTTAATGATAGTAATAAAAGTAAAAAAAAAGGCGACCAACTTAATTCCATGTTTGACAGTTTCGCACACAACACAAATATCAACACACAGAAAACTGGAAAAGTATCACCTGGCTTTGATTAACCAAACAATACCTACCATGGCAGCGGCGGCAGCAATACTCTCCCTCTTCCTCGCCGTCCTCCTCCTTCCACCTTCCACCGCCGCACCGTCCCCATACCTCTCCCCAACGACACTTCTCCAGAACTACCAAAACATGCTAACAACTTTCAAAGTTTTCATCTGCACCCCTTACACCCCTTTCGAATTCCCCGACGCCCCCGCCTCTCTCTTCTACAATTCCCTCCTCCGCAGCCCCTTCCTCACCCACGACCCCGAACACGCGCACCTCTTCTTCGTCCCCTTCTCCCCCGACATCTCCACGCGCTCTATGGCGCGTGTCGTCAGAGAGCTCCGCACCGACTTTCCCTACTGGAACCGAACCCTAGGCGCCGATCATTTCTTCCTCTCCCCCGCCGGAATTGACTACTCTTCCGACCGCAACATTCTCGAGCTCAAGAAGAATTCCATCCAAATTTCCATTTTCCCCGTCGTCTCCGGCTACTTCATCCCGCACAAGGACATCACGCTGCCTCCTTCCGTCCGATCGCCGCTCGACCTCTTCCACGCCGCGGACAATTCCACCGAGGCTTCGATTTTAGGCTACTTGCGATGGGACGGGGAGACGGAGCTGAATTTGGTCAACGAGTTGAAATTGGATTCCGATTTTGTGATCGAGGACAGAAATAAGCAATTGGAGTCCTCTCGGAGCTTCAGAGAGAGTAAATTCTGTTTATTTCTGTATCACGGGGAGGTGGCCGGGATAGTGGAGGCGATGGCGTCCGGCTGCGTGCCGGTGCTGATCGTGGACCGTCCGATTCAGGACTTGCCGTTGATGGATGTTTTGAAATGGTCTGATCTCGCTCTAGTGGTGGCAGTGCCGCACAGCGGCGCTAAGCGGCTGAAGCAGATTTTATCGGAGGTAAGCGAGGAGAAGATTGCGGAGATGAGAGAAATGGTTGTGGCTGCGAGCAAGCATTTGGTGTGGAACGAGGAGGCGCAGGTGATGGATGCTTTCAACATGTTGATGTATCAGCTGTGGCTGAGACGCCATGCGATTAGGTATGCGCGGAGATGATTTGATTCATCCAAGATCGTATAGGTATTCACACACTAGTTGTATTGTAAGTATCAATAATAATCCTTGATTATCCCCTTTCCCATCTCTTGTTTTTACCCGTGAAGATATACTTCCAGCTATCAGAAGATTACAGAACTTTATTCAATAGTCCAATTATTCATAAAAGATTTGCTCTTTTCTGTGCTCAGAGCTTGTACATTGATATTATTCAAAGTTACAGGAAATTGTGTAATCAAAACAGATTTCGATTCAATCATATATGCTAATGAACATTAACACAAAATCACGACATTTTGGAAATGCTACTTATTATAAACATATACTAGATATGTATATATATAGCTAGTTGTCCTGTTCCAGCTGACTAAAGCTGATCGGTGACACATAAGTTGAGCCGTTATAGAGTTCTTGAGCAGCGAGGTACGAGGCTTCCTGAGTTGGGTGGAACATGTCCCAGAACAGATACCTTCCGCGGTCTGGACAAAGCGATGCTGATTTGTTGCAAGGCCCTTCAGCATTCAAAGTTCCATGCCCGCAGCATGCTTTATCCACTGTTCCGAATAGTGCTACAGTAGGAGCAATAGAAGATGTTAGACTTATCTATCCTCTGTTCTTTCTTACTTTTATGCTTGTTTTTTTAATTTAAACATGGCGAGAATATGATGAATTCTCACAGAAATTTTTTGGCGCGTTGATGACATCAAGAGTCATATTGAATGAGTTCCCAAGAGAGTATTTCATTCCAGGAAGCTGTGAGCTGATGTTGAGTAAAAGGCCGTCGAGGGCTAAGTGGAATGCCTGAGCAATATCGTTCATTGGAGGGAAGCAGCCGTTGGTGCTGGTGAAGTTCAATTGGATTAGTCTTGAAAATGGACAGCAACCTATTGGTGGAACGCTTATGATTCCGAATTTTCTTGCTCCAAGTTGGTACAACGTCTGGCACCACCCCAATGCAATCAGTTTAAAGTGAAAGGATTGGTGATTTGTTTGTATGTTTGGAGGCTAGTATACCAAGAAACTTACAGTGATGTGTTGAGAATATGCTGATAGCATCATGGTGATGAAGGTGCCTGGAGGTGTCGTATCACTTCTGTTTAAATAACCAAAAATGTCATTGCTCCCGACACTGATGAAGAACAAAGACTTATTGAGAATTACTTCAGTCGCATTTTCGCCTTTCATGGCAGTGAAATTATTGCGCACTGTAGTGAACTGATTGATCTGTTCCGATAAGGGCACTGTCTGTTGATGTTCCAATGCAATGGGGGCATGAACAGAAAATATCAGAGATTGCAACATTAAAACTGAATCCTCACAATCAAGCAAGTAAATTCCTTACATTGTTAATATTTGTTATGTCTAGGAGTCCAGCACCCCCAGAGGCAAAGTTTACGCCTTTGCAGAGTTCCTTCTGCAATCCAGATCCAAGCGTAAGAAGATACAGAAATGGAGGTGGGCTCATCTTCAACTGGAAAAGTTTTGCTGAGGCAGGCAATATTAACATAACACGACATGTTAGCAGATGTGCATGCATTTATTCTGTACAAAAACTTAGGATATGTAGTTATCTACGTTTAAACTAACCGAGTTCATCAGCACTGTTGAAGCCATTGCTGAACCTCCCAGTTGCTTGGCACTTGGGGAAATCAACGCCGTTGTGGGGGAAATTTGCTCGTAACTTGCTTGAAATATAATTATTAGTTCCAACATCAACTGTTGAATCACCAAGAATGAAAACAAGTTTTTTGGTGGCATCAGCCAAATGAGGCATGAAATTGGCACAGATGATCAGCAGGGACAAACACAGGGGCATGCTTATTGTGGCCATAACAGGACGAGGTTGAATCATAATCTTGACTTTATCTGTGATCAAACTTATTTCTGTGCATGCTGACTATCTTGGCACTATTTATAGGGCTAAATGTTTGGTGAGGCCTAAGGAGTTAAACTTTTCTCTAATACCAAAGAATGATTTGTTTGGGCGGAGGGACCTATTAAGATATCTAGATTTTGAAATTTCAGTTGATTGTGACATTGCATGAGTGGCTGAATAGAGTTAGTGCTTTATAACAAGTGAAATGGCTACAAATAGAGCAACAGAGTATTGATGATAAAACAAATGATATAATGGGATTTGGTCTCTGATAAGGACAAAATTGCTGGTTACTGATTATAGTAGCTTAAGTTTGTGTTGATCTCCAATTCTATGACCGAAAAGATTAATGTTATTGGTATATATTATAGTAGTTACTAATGACCACTGGTAAATAGACGAGATTGTGCCATGGGTTCTACCTCATTTAACGTTGAAAACAAGAATATCTCCAAACCTGTAACAGGGATATCCCCAAAATTGAGATGGTGAAAGCTCTTTTCAGAATATACTAGCGGCGAATCGTGTTTTACATAGCCAGGTAACTTACAGCTACTTCCTTGTTAAATCATTGATATCCATTTTTTAATTCTCAATCTTACATAATAAGGCCAATAGGATACTCCAAAACATGAATCTATCATATGTTCTTTAAAAATTAGATTCCTTGGTTTACCTATTACAATAGTAAGTGGTAGGGTCAGTTACTTTAATATGTATGACTAATTTGGTTGCATATATATCTTCATAAACTGTTTAAGAAAATCTGAATGACTTCTCCACACGCTGCAACTTATTCCTCATCTTCTGCTGAGATGTGAAGATTAGGTCTTGCATACAGTTTTTTTGTGAGGGTTCCTTTACATGTTTATATATAGTGGAGAGGCGAATGAAGTGATTGCATTTTCTCTGTTAATTAATACTAATATTTGTTGATTGGATTTCAGATCTTCTGTCATACTTGTTCCTTCTGAACACATGAAAGCAAACTGCAGATCGGTTGCCATTTATAAACTTCATCGCAACTTACTAGATTGGTTCATTCTGAATCTATCTCAAAACAGCGTTCGTAATAATGTACTGGATGCCTGACTGTTAACTATTGAGACAAGAATGCATTGGTGATTTCTAATTTTCTATGATAATCTGCATTACTTTTATACAATTCCACTGTTGATCTTCAGTTCTTTGATCACAAGTTCAAGCCCGACGGGGTTGCTAATACTATTGTCCAGTTCCAGTTGAGAAAAATAACTCAGTAACCCGTATAGTGTGCTTCAGCTGCCAGATGGACAGGTTTCTCGAAGGTGGTATCACAGTTCTTGTATGGTACATAAATATGATTTTATACATAATTCTTGTTTGGTACATAAAGGTACTAAATTGCAAGTTGCAACTAAGGAGATTCTAATTTGTACAAGCTCCAAGTAACTTTGAGCTAACACAAATCATAGATCAACAAGTTTGTATGTTACGGTATTGGTTTTCACATATGGAGAATAAGTTATCAGTTTTAAATTTGTTTCTACTATCCATGTGTGGAATCAGAGCTAGCCAAACATTAAAAACTGAAAAACTCAGGTTGTAGTAAGCAATCCTCCACCGCATAATCATGATTTATGTGTCAATTCACTTATTTCGTACAGTTCTCTAAACACAAATCCATGCCGGTCTGCTGATTTTTGAGTTCCGATAGACCAAAACTAATTGGTGAACATAAAATGGCTTCAGATGCTATAGAGGAGGCTAACTGTGTTGGGTGGTACATGTCCCAGAACAATTAATTCCGACGGTCAAGGCAGCATAGCGCTGTTGAATTACAAGAGCCTTGTGCTTTTCAGCTTTCCATATCCGCAGCATGTTTATTCAACATCATGAAATTATGCAACAATTCTAAGAAACCAAAAGAGTAGTAGTACGGCTACAGCCATAGCCAATTCCTTTTCTTGTAATGTGTGCATGCATTCAGTTTTTTTTATTAGACTATAGTTTGGTGTTGCTAATTTCTTACCTTAGGATTTTGCAGTATTGATGGCATTATAAGTCATTTGGTATATATATGTTTCCAAGAGAGAGAGTACTTCATTCCTGGAAGCTGGGTGCTGATATTAAGCATAAGGGTGTTGAGTGCTGAGTGGAACGCCTGAACAAGATCGTTCATGGAGGATCGCAACCAGTGGTCCTGTTCTTGTTGAATTGGACCAGTTTTGAATGCGGACATCAACCCACCAGTTGAACATTTATGACGGAGAATCGCCTTGCTCCCAGTTTATACCACATCTACAAGGTATGATGATAAGCATATAAGATAGGAAGCCCTAACTTAACCCAAAACCATGGTCAAAGGTAAAGGGTTGACTCCCTATTATATGCTATTCCACACTTTCGTGTGAAACCGATGTGGGATCGTATCATATGATAACAGATCATATTGATCTTATTGGGAAGTGATTTTACCAAAGAAATTATTTAATGGGAAGAAAGACTGGTCATACTGTGATGTGCCTGTAATATGATGATATAAGAAGGGAAAACACGTCTCCTGTTCCATATTCGCTGGGTGAGTATCATTGCTCCCGATACTGATGAAGAACACAGACATATTGAGCATTGCTTCAGTTTAAAGCGCTACTATCATAGCAGCGAAATTACTGCACAGTGAAGTGAACTGATTTATCTGTTCTGAAATGGCACAATAGTCTGTTGACAGTGCAACATAACGCAAGCAGAGAATGCAAGAAAAACTATAGGCCTTGGCATGTCATCAACCAGTTGAGGGACGAATTTGGTGTAGATGGTGAGCAGACGCTCACAGAAAGGAATGTGTTGCCATAGCAAAGATCACAGGTTAGTTTACTGGTTGATTTCTTATTTTTGTAGTACTGCAGAACTTACTGAAACTGCCCAGATTATACACCTTAAATATTTTTCATGTGAGTCAGTATTAATTGACATTGGATTAAACAATTCACCAATCAACTAACCTTGTAACAAGGCAGTAATTAGGTGAAACTAGATGACAAAAACAGAAGCTCCTTTGATAAGGACAGAGTTGTTCCCATCCAGGTTTATTAGCTTGATTTATGTGTCAGGGATTTATGAAAGGGAATGCCTGTTTTTCGATTATATATCTGTAGTAACCTTTTTGCAAGTCTAGACAAGACATGGTCCTGTAGGCTGATCTAACGTTAGAAATAAGAATATACACCTATATTGAGGTCAATAGGTACACCCTATTGTTTAAGAAATTGCTGATTTGGTGGGGGATATACTGTGAATCATGTTTAAAGTACGATTGCTTATTATCAGTAAATTAGTGGATGATCAACTTGTCATTTCAATCACATAACTTAATAAATGAAAATGCTTTGGATCATGAGATACTGTTGAGAGAAGACCCAATTTGAAGACACAAAAGCTGAAGAAAAGTAGAGTACAAATAACTGGAAAACAACTTACAATGGAAACTAACAAGCCAGAAGAGGAAATACAGAAAAACAAATGGGATTGGAGGTTTCTAGTAACAGGTACATTGTCTGGATCAGTTCTTGACCTCATTTTCATTCTTCTTATGTTGTCCTGGTAACTTCTCCTTGATCTTGTCTATTATGCCCTTCTTCTCGTTATTCTCACATCCCGGCTCATGCTCTGTTGCAGCAGGAGGAGTTTCTATGTCACCATTCTTGTGCTGCCCTGGGAGTTTCTCTATCACCTTCTCCAGGAATCCCTTCTTCTCTTCGGGCTGCTCCACAGCAGCATTTCCTTCTTGGATGGGGACGATGTCTTCTCCCTCTTTTTTGCTAGATAGTATATCCTTGATCTCCTCTTTCAACCCCTTTTTCTTCTTCCTCTCTCCGCCTTCTTCATCACTAGACTGAAAAACAAAGAAAAAACAAAATGCATGCATTTAGGAAAGTCACATTGTCAATGAAAGGATGTAGTGAAACATACGCAGCTGGATTGGCTGTGAGTGCGTCGAAGCTCATCCATGAGCGTGTGCTTCTCCTCTTTGGGATCTGTCATTGCAACATCTTCAGTGTTCTTCTCTCCCTTGTTTGTCAGAAAATCGAAACAACCGTGGTCTTGGGTCTCCACCAGAGGAACTCCAGTGGGGGCTTGTGGGATCTTCGTCTGGTCTGCCATTTTGGTTAAAGTAGTAGTTTGAGCAAAAGTAGAAACAATGTGGGGAGTGGAAAAGTGTAAGCGAGTGTTTGTTTATATAGTTGAAATGGGAGTATTTAGTATACACTATGTGCTTTGATGTTGGATAAGAGAAACTACATCGGAGATTGGAATATAGATGCCTAATGTCGGACCTCGGATGAAGATAACTCGAAAATATAGGTTTGGATTTGCAAATTTTATCGGACGAATAACAACGAAATGGATCTTAAAAAGAAGCAGATTCCATTTCTTATAATTTACAATGAAATTGTTAGTAGCAGTTTCTCATGCAGTAGTCGTGACCAGGTAGAGGAATCTTTCTACCGACCATATTTTGAGTCAAACAAGAAAAAGTGGATACTTTAAAATTGTGGATTCTACGAGGTTTCTGTCTGTAATGTGTACTTGTTACCACTGCGCATATGTGGCACCAAAAAGAAGGAAAACAATAATATTTTCCTAACTTGAAAAAGTGGGTAATTTTAATTTGATGGTTGGGTAGAATATTTTACATTCTTACACGTAACACATTCATGAAACAAAATGTTGATCAATATTTGTGTGTGAGAGAAATGTGCATGTTTGCTGTCTGCTGATACATTCAATTGCAGACAAAGCATTGAATTTTACCTTTTTCAGTTCTGGTATTTATGGCTGCAAGGCCATGTGCGGTTTGGGGGAAATAAAGGAGATGAGAGGTGGATTTTGTTGAGAAATTTGAGTTATTAGATTGCAGGAATTTGTGAGAGCCACATGAATGAAAAATCTGGACATGGTGAATCTTATTCATGGTGGTGGATGCATGATAATTAGGATGCAATATCCTTAAATGAGTGGGGAAATTTGGCATATGTCAAATACAAGGCAAGTTCAGGCCCAGCATGCCAGTTTAGGGAGGCTACCAAACAGGCAGGATTTTGTGGCTCAAACCACCAAAGCTGAATTGCTACTTTTGTTTTTTGTATACTCAAGCACCAACATGTGGCCACACCTGCCTGGAAGCTTAGTATGGTGTTTTAGGATACAGAAAATATTTCTCATATACTGCAAGCTTCTCGCGATCATGAGGTGGCCATGCCGGTGTTTTGCTTATATTATTACCGTACTTGTAAGACTGGATTAATGTTAGAGACAAGGACTCAAAAATGTGTTGTTGCTAAGGAGTCGAGAAGGGTCTCTTTGTCTGTATTTAACCATCCATCTTACCTTTCTCTTCTTGCCCACATTGTGGACATGATGAAGTAGTTGCGATGCCAGCTGGTTACCGGTACATTATATAATCTGCTGGTTGTAGGATGACTCATTTCATACCATGTGCAAGTTGGTCACCTTTGTATATATGGTGTGCTTGAAGGATGACTCATTTCATTATGTTATTGTTTTGATAGCAGAAGGGGCCTGATTAGGTTGACTGTCAGGCTCACTTCACTGCTCACCACAAAATAGAGGAACTCATGATTTTTTTCTTTATTTTTGGCAGAAAACATAGAAACTCACTGTACATTAGATCAAGCTGGTTGTCTCCTTGAAGATTCAGAAAACATCATCTAATTTTTTTCAGTCAAACATGAAATTCTTGGCCTGTAGATTTCTGGATTTACACATTGAAGCTGATAGATATACTTGAACTGCAAAGGCGAAGCCATTGCTCGTTGAGTATTCAGTTTATATTGGCTAAATTCAGAAGAAACATAAATGAAGTATGCAGGTGATGAATAATGAAGATTCTTCCATCAACTTGACAATATGAATAAACATTACAACTACAAATCCAACGCCAGGGGTTCGCTACATATGCATAACCACTCATTGATCTTGGAATGTTGTCTCATTTGTTCACAAATTTTGATGGTTTACTTTTGCAGGCAATCAATGAATGAGCATGTGGTGGTTATGCTGTGATTGATGCAAGCACGATGATGAGCAGCGGCTTCTGGCAAGGGACTCAAGCAAATCTCCAGCGCGGCCTTTGCGGATGAGGCAGATGGTGTAGTCCATGAAGACCGAATCACAAGGTAACACAATAGGGCCGTTACAGGGCAGGCCGTACTCCTCTTCAGACATCTCAAGCAGATGCCGGAACACAGGGTCATTGAGATAGGCCAATGGAACCACAAAGCGCCTCTGGTCAGCAGTGTAGACTGCAAAGTGGCCCTTGTCCATGTATGACGATGGCGCAACACAGCAGACGTCGCCGTTTCTTGGGTGCAAGACTCTCCTGCGGCGTGTAGCAGCGAGCTTGTGCCACTGGTGGATCATCTTGGAGAGGTTCTTGGCAGTAATCATGGTAGATGGCGTGAGTTTTGGAAGTTGGATTATGGTGCAGATGAAGTGGGATTTTTATACGAGGGAAGGTGGAGACAGAGTTTCAGTTGATGCCTAAAATCAAGGGCTTCAGAGGCATGTGGCGTCGGTTTACATGGGACCTGGATTAGATAGAAACGTCTAATGCCAATGTATTTAGGTAAAATGTGCACAGTAAGTTCCTACCTTCCAATTTGCTAATTTTCTTCAGACACAACTGCAAATTAATCACTCCAGTCAGCATTTATCATATTGGCTAACCTTGTTTGAATTCAAACTAACACTACTACCAAAATCAGGCAATACTAGATAAGAGTTGAAGATTCATGAAGCAGCGCCAAGGTAATAGTAGTAATTCATTAGACTTGTTTGGGCTAAGTTTCAAAATTTTCCATCAAACTATCACTAACTCAAAATTTGTAATGTGAAAGTCCAGATCTTCTCCATTGGCCCAAAACAATTATGGGCTAGTAGAGATATATTTGGAGACTGCAATCTCAGTCACATAACATAAGTATGTTTTTATATATATGTAATGCAGCCATATTTATTTTCTTCCCAGTTAGCACATTTTTACTTTTTTAGCATTTTCATGCAGACTCTAAAATAAAATCTCATGTTATGGGCTTTGATCAGTATACTAGTTTCCTTTTGTCACTCAAATCATTAATATTATTAATCATTATGCAGTTGTTCTAGTGGATATAGTATTAAATTATGGGTAAGCTATCGATCCACATACCACAGCCTCTCATTAGTAGATTACTCCATCCGTTCCATAGTAGTGCAGACATTTCTTTTCGGCACGAAAATAAGAAAAATTGTGTTAAGTGAGTTGAGTAAAGAAAGAATAAAGTAGGAAAAGAAAAATGTAGAGAGATAAAGAGAGAATAAAGTAAGAGAGAGTAAAGTAAGTGAAAAGAAATGTTTTGACTTTTACTAAAAAAGAAAATGACTCAACTACTATGAAACGTACCAAAATAGCAAAATGACTCTACTATTATGGAACGGATGGAATATTAATTAAAATATACTCCAAATCTTAATATACAAATAGAATAAAATCATTTACTACTATAACCCCTCTACTCTACTTCCGCAGGCAAAGTTGATGATTAGCGTATCAGCATTTGTGGGCTACATTGGTAACATTTACAGTCTCTTACCTCTAATTTCCACCTCAATGATAGCAAACATACATGTGACAATCAATGTATTTATAATCTGTACGTTTAGGCCTTTTGGGCTACTTGTTACTTTAAAAAATGACCACCAACATAAACAAAAAACAATAATTTTAAGATTAGTAAATTAAGTCATGCAATCATTCATGTTTGTGTCTTCACTGACAACATGGGAGGTTCCATGAAATTCCTAAGAAATCTATTAGCTAGAAGATACTAAGTTGTTGTAATGATAGTAGTATAATTATTTCTCAAAGATTTCAGACATTAATGAAGACTCCCAGAAATTGCACCAGTGACTATGTACATTTCCTTATTCTGTCTCCAATAGCATTTTCCTTTTATTTTCATTGCTCAAGCAACGCTATTTTGTGAAGAACTGATAGTCATGGACTCATGGATATAACACCAAAATGCCTTCGAATTAGACAAAATTAGTGAAGATTACCTATGAGCCATACGCATTAATTTTATTAATTATGATTGATTAGTTCGGATTTATTCCATCTATTTATGGTTTAAACATAATTTTATTATTTTGTTTCATTCATATTTCATTATTAGCTGGACTTAATAATTCATTATTGGCTAGAGTTTATAAAGTGAAATAGATAATTCATAATTCTATATGTTAGCACATAAATTTAGTTATGTAACAAACGTTAAAATTGAGTAATGTATAACTATGTTTTCAACACAATTTTGAGGTTATTAACATGAACATGAACTATTTCTCTACCACCAGTCAGCACCCTATTTTGTAATCGTTTTGTGTTACTGTTATGGAACTAGACAAGTTGAAGTAAAATGTAATTTGGGCTTCTTTCTATAAAATTGGCAAGAAATACACAAGTATATATCTTTCTCTATCTATATGAATCAATGAATTTTCTCATACAAGCAAAAAATGGATGTTAGTGACTAAGAATGTTGAGGAGGACAACTCTTGTTTTGATCAACCTTCTGAACAAGCATTCCAGCCCATCTTCCACAATCTGAATGCTGCATTCCATGCTTTTCAAAACATCATCAAATTTGACACCATCATCTCCATTTTGCATGAATGACATTAGGGCAGCATCCACCTTAGTAAATTCTGTTTCTTCGATTCTCTTCGACTCCATGATCTTGGCTACCAAAGACCCACTGCTGTGTGCCTTTGTCCCCATCATGTAGAAGAAGAGAGAGCTGATCATGCCTAAAGTTGCTGATTTAGCATCCATCAGCAACTTCTCCACCGGCCTCATCTCGTATCCCTTTCCCAAATTTTGTTTCTTCCTCAAAAATGAGGCCTTTTGAACCATCTTTCTCAACTTCCTCCTTGATGAGAGATAGGTGGAGGCGGCCTCTGCGTGCGTTCTTCTTCTCACACCAGAGAGAAGCTCCTGCGCGTCTCTCTTTGCGACTGAGACGACATCTTTAGCAGCTGCGCAAGCATCCAGCAACATGATATACCCCTCCATCATTTCATCCACACATTTCTGTGGACATTCATGTGCAATGCTTCTTTGGATGTGAGGCAGCAGAAGCAAATCATCGATGCTCTCGTACAGATTTTGGAGACCCTTTATTCTGTCAGCCACAGAGGACAACGATGAAGGGGTCGACTCAGAGAGCAAACTCTCATCAACTTTGACTATGGCAGCTTCTTGTGATCCACAAGGAAAGCTACGAGAACGCGTATGCTGAAGGGCCATTTTAGCTTTCTCTGTTATTCGATGAGGCTTTTGATGTTTTCAAGAAGGGAAGTTCGTTTATATATTGCTCAAGAATCAAGTTGAGGAGAAAACATGTTGTATAAATTTCTATACATTATTGTCTCCTACCTTCACAAAACAATTATGTTGTTTAAGCTTACTTGGATTATGAAATGCTGAACTACTGATAATTAGACACTAATTGGACAATAAACATGATTAAACAGTCATTATTGTTCTGCCTCAACAACAAAGAAAATGCCAGCCTTGCTTCTCTGCAGTTCGTTGGAGCTACATTTCTTCAACTTCTACATAAAAATATTTTCACTTAAGATTTCCATTTCCTACCTTAATACGGATGTTGGATAATTGTACCAAATTTTGCACGTAAACTTCAAATTCTAACCTAGAGATTTTTGTTTCTCTTTTTTCATGCAATTTTAACAAATGGATTGACTTTTAGTTTTGTCCTTTCTGCAGGATATTTCTATTAGGCCAACAATCTTGGAGATACTAATTATCTGCAGACAAGTTTTGTCCCATCCATTAACAATAATGATTAATTTACTACTAATAAGATCTGATATTAGAAAAATGTTTCATTAGGAAATCTCAGAAAGTAATTGTAAAATAGTGTGGTAGGATCTGAATTATCTTTCAGATTATGCAGATTGTTGATGAATAGTATTTTATTTGCACGTAAGGAAAATTGAAAATAAAATCATAAAATTTGGTCGAATTTTTAGTTTATCTTACACCTTCCACAATTTGAATGTGAAATCATTAATTGTTAAATTTTCACAATTGTTCATTTTTTCCACGGCATGCATGTATTAACTTCAATGAGGCGACACTGTAATTTTGATAATTTGGGGACTAGTAGCCCAAACCGCCAAACATGTACTAAATGTGACGATTTATATGACTAAATGATATCGTTTTGATTTAAAGTTATTAAAATTTAAAGGATGATCCAAATCAAAGTTTATGTTGGATTCCAGAAATAATAACGTTAAACTTTCTCGTAATGTATACGTTGAATGTAATTTTATAGTGCATTAAACTGTACATTACCATAATACCTTTTCATAATGGTGCAAAATTACTAAGAAGCCGATTTGGCATCATTAAAAAAACAAATTACATATGCAAAACTAATTATTAGAAATATTTTTTTCTAAGTACTAGTATAATCATTTCAAGCCTCTCCTCGACATTTCTTAGAAGATCTCGAAGATCTCAATTTCCGGATGCTAGCCGGAAATTGCTGGAAGTGAGAATATCCTATAATTGTAATTTTTTTTAAATTCCTACTTAATGCCCCTAGATGATTAAGGTTCGGACTATCAGGTATGAATAACCATTGTGTTGACAGAGCAACATGTACAACTGTTATCAAATCAGGCAATTTGTATGAAAGTGAAAACTATGTAGTTTCTTTTCTAGTTAAGTATGTTGTCATGTACAAGAGAGATGATGTACACAAAATTTCCATATCATAAAGGCCTAGTTGTTAAGAATGTGTCTATCTCTTTGGCTCTTTGGCTCTCCTATAAAATTCTAAATGGTCGAGTCTATCTCTTTCGAAAGCCTCATAAACTCTTCTCCCTGTACACTATTCTGAAATTCGAATCTGCATCTTCGCATTTCTTGGAATGTCACCACTCTGCCTAGTCCAAACAAAGAGGACAACAATGATTTAAGCATGGAAATAGTGACTGATTCAGACAAATCTATTTTTTTTTTAAATTTTAGTGGTGAGAATGCTATTTTTTTGTGTGTTAGAGTAGCAAGAAAGTTATGGTTGCCTCAGATTTTATAGGGGTGAAGGACTCATGAACTCATATTAGAAAGAGAGGGTAATGTGATTACGATCTAGATTTAGAAATTATTGTGGCGATGTTTGTGCAATGTTTCCCACCATTTGGACCAAGTTGCTGCACCTAATAGTAGTTTTTAAGTGAGGAAAATTTCGAGGGGTATTAGTTAGCACACGAGTGCCATTTGTGTTCTGTCTTGTCTAGGAAGAAATTGTAATAATTCTATGTCATCCACATGGGCACCGCCAGCTAATATCAAAGATAAATGAGTTGGAATTGAAAAAAGTTGTGGTACAATAGTACTAAAACGTATGTAGTGTTTTGTTAGCATGATTTCACATGCAGAAGTACATTATTTGGCAGGTTGAGTAGGACAAAACCACTTTTTCCATATAACTAAAAAATCCCAAGTGTATCTCATAAAACAATTGTATAATAAGATTAGCATCAAGCTCACGATCTTGCATAGCTGCACACGAATGGTTTCAACTTGTCGATTATCACAAACGACAAATTTCCTGCCCAATTTTTTAATCCTTTTCTACGCACATTGGCATTGAAGTTCATCACCTTGCTTGTCTTTTCTGAACAGGCAACTGGAATCTTGACAGCTCCTATTTCATTAAACTACTAGAATCCACTCGTGTGGCCTTAATTGCTGTGGTTTCCTTCCTCCGTCTCAGACCCTTCCTACTTACATCATTCAGTTTAATTAACTACACCACGTTTTTTCTATGCACTCATCAGATATGAACTTTAACAAAATCATGCCTACATACATATTTTCCGATTTTATGTTTGTGTTACCACGGGCATAAATAAGGAACCATTATTGAGGTGTTAACTTAATGGTGATGGCTCTCACGGTGCTTGTTATTCGACCTAATTAATAAACTATTGAGGTAAATTCATTAATACTGAAATTTTCAATAGATAACTAAATGTAATATGGCCTGGTAGGATATATGCATAATCTTAAATCTTTTAACTTATGCAGAATGGTGTCTGGTTAAAGATTGAATAAATTTTTATTTCATTTTCTGTTCTGTTATCAATTCAATTTGTAAACCGAGGTTTGATTATTCTTCATAATTGTATTTGATATGAACTCACCTTTGAAATATACTACACTGTTCCTTCTTATGTTTTTCATCATTGGCACAATAATCAGAAAAAGCCTAAACGAGCATTGAGTTGGATGATTTGAAATTCAGGCAATGTCAACGTAGATGAAATCTCTATAGTTTCTTTTTTCCAGTAAATTGAATATACATATTGTGAATATACAAAATTTGCTAGTGGTTAAGAATGTTAAGGAGTAACACTCTGGTTCTAATCAACTGTCTAAACAAGCATTCCAGCTCTTGCTCAAGATTCTGAATGCTGGAATCCACCTCCTTAGATAGAGTCATGACCTCCTCAACTTGCACACCTTCTAAGCTGATTTGCAAGAGGGCTTCCATCTTCTCAAACTCATTAGCACCATGGAAGTAATTGCTCTCTTTCTTGGAGTGCATCAGCTTGGCCACCAAGGACCACCCACTCTGCATCCTACCCCCAATCAAGTAGGCCAGCAGAGATTCAAGAGTGGCAACGGTGATCGACTCTGCATCGCTCAGCTTCTGCACGAGCTCCCACGCGTCGCTTCCCTTCTCCAAGGTTGCAACAATGGACTTGCTTCTGAAACTCTTCAGAGATTTCTGGATGATCTTCTTTGACTTCTTTGTGGAGCTGAGATAGCAGCGGATGCCATCAGCATCCTTCCTCCGCAGCGCAGAGAGCAGCTCTTGCACGTGCTGCTTCGTGCTTGAGATGAGATCTCTGGCTGTGGAGGAGGCATCCAAGAGCCTGATGTAGCCATCCAACACTTGGTGAATCCATTCGGCGCGGGAGATGATTTGTTGGATGTGAGGAAGCAGAAGCAAATCGTCGATGGAGGTGTACAAGTTTTTGAGGCCTTTGATGCTGCTCTCTATTGATGACAGTGAGGAACAGGAGGCCTCGAAGCCGGAGATGTTGACATCAAGATGAGAGGATGATGATGATGATTTGGAAGGTAAACTAAGAGAGCGGTTGTGGTGGAGGAACTTTGATCTCAAAGGTGAGAGTGCCATTTTGTTTTTGTTTTTGATGATGTAGAAGGGGGAGAAGAGTGTGTTGTATATATAGTGGTGGAGAGGGGGAATGTGATGGTGATCTGGATTGACGAGTAATGTGGCGCGGTTTGTGCAATGTTTCCAAGCGTTGAGACAAGAGGGCTATTTGAACAATTTTTAAGTAATAAATTAATTTGGGTGATCCACATTATTAGCAAGCACAGCACACGCGCACGAGTGCCATTTGTTGTCTGTGAAGAAATTATTGCATTATAATTCTGACAGCTAACATGAATGAGCTGCCGTTGTTGTTTAACTCCTCTAAATGAAGTGAAAGAAGATGCATAAGAAGCTACAGTTGAATCAGGGCTCTAGTGTTGAGTACATTCATGCCTCGGCTCTCGAGAATGATCAAACATTAAAGGGAAACGAAACCATTTATCAATACATAAACACCACTCGTTTATTAAATTCTCCAAAATTTAACATTAAAACTAACAATAAGGCCTATATAGGCAACAAAAATCCTATTACTAATTGGAAACAAAAAGACAACTCTATTCCTTAAGGGTATAGAATTTTTGTCTTTTTTTATTCAGCACCGATAAGGCCCGTTTCATGCATTGGTTTTGGGTGATATTATACACTAATCGGATTGATAATGTACGAAAAAGTGGTGAATTTGAATGTGCAGGGGCTATAAAATGAAAAAAACGGCAAGTGTAGGATTAACTTGATCAATTCGGAAAAGGAGCAAAAAATGGCCAAATATAAGGACAAATTGATCAGTTGGAGACAAGCTGATCAAGAGAGCCTAGATGGGATGACAATGCTAGGCAGCCATGCTAAGTTGATCAAGCTGGATCAAGCAGATGGTGCAAGTTGATCAAGTGGGCGAAGGTGAATTGACAATACCAGGCGGCCAACAAGTTGATCAAGTGAAGACACAAGCTGATCAAGCCACCATATGAAGGCATGTGTTGAATCAAGCCAACACATGAAGACATGAGCTGATCAAGCCAACACATGAAGACATGAGCTGATCAGGCCACCACATGAAGACATATCTGATGGGTCAGCCTAAATTACTGCAAGGATAAAATGGTCAAATCAGACGAGAAGTTACCTTAGGGTTGAAGATTGAAACCGCTCTATAAATAGAAATTTCTACAATAAAGGAGCGCTTAACGCTACGGTAGTTTAGGTAGGAAGCTCTCTTAGCTTAGCTTAGTTTAGTTTAGTTTAGCTTAACTTCGTAGCCCCGACGGAGGAATTGACGACTCCGACGTCGAGATTATTTTTCATTCTATGTTTTCAAGACTCTAGTGTAGATTTACATGGTGTTGGTCGCTTCGACGGTGAAATTGACTCCTCCATTTTAGAAGCTCATTCACCACCTCGCTTTGTAGTTAAATTTAATGGGTTCAGCGAAGGAATTGACGACTCTGGCGTTGGACCTTGCTTATTTCCAATTTATTGAAGCTTTGGTTATTTCATTTTCTGTTTACATTTAATTTCATGTCTTCAATGTTTTAGTTCAAATTTACAGTGTGTTGGTCGTTTCAACGGTGGAATTGACGCCTCCATTTTAGAAGCTCCTTCACCACCTTGCTTTCTAGTTTGATTTAAATGGTTTCAGCAGAGGAATTGACGACTCCGATGTTGGATCCTTGCTTTATTTATTGCTTTCGAGATGCTGTAGTTAGATCCCGAGTTCATCGGAGGAATTGATGACTCTGCCGTTGGATCTCGGTTTATTTTCAGTTTTTATGAAGCTTTGGTTTAATTTTATGTTTTCAATGCTTTAGTGCAGTTCACAGTGTGTTGGTTGATTCGACGATGGAATTGACGCCTTCATTTTAGAAGTTCCTTCATACCATGCTTTCTAGTTAGATTTAATGGCTCCGGCAGAAGATTTGACGACTCCGATGTTGGATCCTTGCTTTCTTTACTGCTGCTTTGATTTACTTTCATGTTGATGATTTATTTATTCGTGTTTCTTGGATGCTTTTCGCAATTGGTAGTTTAGATGTTTAGATCATTTTAGCTTAGCTTTGTAGTCTCGGCGGAGGAATTGACAACTCCGACGCTGAGATTACATTTCATTTCATGCTCCCTTAGTTTAGTTTAAGCTCCAATTTCTGTTCTCATGCTTTAAAGTTTAAGTTTCCCACTCTAGTGTTTAGATCCATACTCCAATGCTCAAAGCGTGATAGCTAACTAACCCCGTGTCATAGAATCAATCTCGAGTAGGTCCATGGTCTTTGTGGTTCGGCCCCTCTCTTGCCACTCCTACTTAGCAATATTGGTTGCAAAAAGTGGGAAACTATAAATCTTGTTGAAAGAAGGGACGCGTGCACACGGAAACCCCTGCCCGGAACAAGTTAAAGTGTGCATTTTTACTGGTGCAAGAAACTCCTTTTAAAAATGGGAAAGTTGTGCGTCAATACCACTTTACTTTAATAGTTTCCTAAGCATATAACTTCACATGCAAGTGCGCGTTGCACGAGTGGCATGACATTATTAGGCACGTCACGTCTATTAATTTGCAGAAAACGCATATTTAATTATTCTTCAAAATCTGAGTGTATCTCAAAAAATATAAGCTGGTAGGATCTGAATCCACATCACGACCCACACGAATGGACTGAAATTGTCGATTAGCAGAAAAGACAAATTTCTTGTGCATTATTGCCACAATTCTGAAAGCGTGGGTTTACATTGAAATAAATCTCCTTAATGATATGGTCAGTGATTGTCTTGTTCATAGAGGCAACTGGAATCTCGACAGCTCTGCTATCGTTAAACTATGTAAAAACCCTCGTGTGGTGGTGTGGTGTGCAAACTTAATTCACAAATTATTGCTCACTCTGGATCATATATGTTTCCATCACTTAGAACATGCAAATTTAATGCCAACCTCCAATAAATAATGAAGTTTGCCCAACCCGTGTACAGCTTCAAACTTATGTCTCGTTAACATGAATAAAAATTCAGCGGTCCGGACATATTGACACAGATAAATACTACATGTTGAAAATGATTTGAAGTCCAAATACTCCATATGAAATCAAAGTCACCCAATATACCAGAACAACGTATTCTCGTCCGTGAAAAACCATCTCATTTTGTCATTTCGCGATTTAAAGTCTCATTTACTTTTTTTTTTTCATTTTAGGAAATTGAATATGCATTTAACTAAATCGTTATACTTATATTTTATTATTATAAAACTAATATAGAAAAGTGGGACCCACATTTCACCATTTTTTTCCATTTCCTTCACAAAAGCCAAACAATTTATTAAAATTCGCGTCGAGTCAAAATGAGACTATAAGTAACTAGCCGATGAATTAGAATTTTATTTATAGGCCTAAAAACAGTTACGCTCGTTTTAGAACCTCAGTCTTTTATATCGATCCTTTACCAATATCATTCATAAAAGAAATCAAGATAGAATTCATCCGTCCCGTAGAAATAGGTTGAATATTTTTTTTCGTCCGTCCCATATAAATAGTCAATATACATGTACGAAACATTTTCTCCTTCTCTTTTACTTTATTATTTATGAGCCCTATCATCCACTACACTATTTTAATTACCTTGTCTTATTCTCTTTCTCTCTTACTATATCAATTACGCATTAAAACATGTACTATCTCCAAATGGTCTATTTCTATTGGACGGATGGTGGCAAAATGGCTCTGTTGGTTCAGCTTATACTCATGATCAACCAAAACAAAATCAAGTACTGGCAGCAAACATGTATACAAAACTGATGCGACATAAATGTAATTCTGCATAAACATGTTTAATTACAAGCAGAATACACCAAGTCTACAATGATTAGTGACTATACATTACAAATATTCAATCATTTCCCTAATTGCTGTGCATGTTGAGTAGTGAAACTCTGGTTCTGACCAAACGCTTAAACAAACCCTCGACTTTGTCTTCTACAACATCAAGGCTCTCCTCCATCTCTCTCAACTGCATCCCAAGCTCATCAACCTGCACCGTCCCATCCAATCTCACAAGCTTCTCCAAGGCAGCATCCAGCTCACTAAACTCTAGCCTATGTTTGTGGTCATGATCATCTTGTCCCGAGCATCTTTTCGAGCCAATCAGCCTCGACACGAGAGACCATCCGCTTGATGAGCTCCTGGCGCCCGAGACGCTGCACAGCAACGACTCGATGAGGTCGAGAGTGGCGGCCTCGGTCTCCTTCAACATGCTTATCACAGCGATGGCTTCAGCATCTTTATCTGCCAGAGCTAAAACGGAGGGTTTATGCTTCAAGGAGGTGATGCGTCTGAGGGTCTTGTGGATCATCTTCTTGGCTGTTTTTCTGGAGGCGATGAGATGATCAGAGTCTCGTCTGCGGCGGAGGAAGGAGTGGAGGTGGAGGAGGTGGTCCCTGGCGTGGGAGAGGATGTCTTTGGCGGTGGCGCAGGCGTCGACGAGGGCGAGGTAGCCGTCGAGGACTTGGTGGACCCATTTGTGGTGGGAATCGCGGGAGAAGAGCTGGTGGGTGTGGTGGAGGAGGAGCAAGTCGTCGAGGCAGTTGTAGAGGGAGTGGAGGGTGGTTAGGTTTTGGGAGATGGAGAGCAGGGAGGTGGAGTCGGGGTGGAGGGTTTGGAGGTGGTGGTTGAATTGGGGGATGAGAGGGTGGGAATGGGATCGAGAGGGGAGGCTGGAGGAGCGAGTGTGGCCAAGGATTTTAGGAGTGGAGATCATCATCATGCTGTTTATTGTGTGTGTTTGGAGGGGAAAGGAAATTGTTGGTTATAATGGGAGGGGGACAGTGAGGATTTTTTGAAGTTGCAGTGGTGATTGCGAGGTGGGATATTGTCTGCCACGTCGAGCCACCGACTGTTTGGGTGTTCCAAGAAAGGTCGACTCTAGTGTTTTGTTTTTGGTGTTCACAATTAAACAAGCCAACAACTCAGGAAGGTACTAGTAGTATTTAATACTTGGCTGTACGTACATTCTACTGCTAATTTTGTGTCATTTTTAAGATGAAGAATGGCTTATCACCTAAATTTTGGATATTTTTTCTATCTACTTCGTCTGTAATTTTTTGGATTTTATATAATTCATGATAAAATTTTAAACTACTCTTTTTAATTAAAGTATAAATGGGCATTTTAACTCTATACTACCTGACTTAATTCATTACTAATAGAAATCACATACCATAATATAATTAAGATCCAAATCCAAATCCAAATATTCATTCAAATGATTTATTCTCTATTTCTTCAAAATCTCGGGAGAGCAGCGGTTCGACCATGGATGGTGCTAGCCTCAGTTTGCGTATGTGCGTGAGGTGGAATGGATTATGGGACGGAGGCAGATGGAAAGGTACCGTACCAAGTTTACAAGTACTACTACTAAGTACGGCAAATGGATCTCATATTGCTTAATAATTATGCACTTCTTCTCTCTCAAAATATAAATTACTACTAAGAGTTTGGACATGCATCCCCTATACGCCATATACACGTTTTAATTGCGCATATGTTCCTTTCTTTGCTTTCATCACCGATTCACAATTGCTGCAGATCAAGAAAAAAGACTTGCTATACACAACTTCAAATATAACATTACTAAACATGACTGTCTTCAGCATGCATCCTTATTCCCCAGTGACATGCGGTGAAAATGATGGTGATGCAGAAACCAAAATTGATTACACACTAATCTCCACAGCAATGTTTACATTTACACTCCGATCCGCCTGCATGATCTGCACCTACGAGCTCACTCTGTCCACGACCAACGCCATTATCAGACGATATCTTGGATTTATGACTGAAGCATATTTTGAGTTCTCTCAAACATTAAAGGATTCCACTTCTCCAGTCAAAAGTAACAACCTAATCTTCATTGCTAATTTGACACTAGAGATGAAATGCCTCATTTCATCTACACTATGAAGCTTGTTTGTGTTCCTCGACACGTTGCAAGAGCTCCTCGTATACTCTCAAAGAGTTACCAGTATACTTTCCCATGGCCTCAAGAACGTGTCGTAGACTTGCCTGCAGACTCCCTCCTTTAGTGGTCTCGCTCTGATAGACAACGCGTGTGTCAGTGGGGATCAGCGCCATCTTTCTCTCTAATGACTGAATCTCCCTGTGTATCTTCTGGTCCTCCTTCTCAAGGCTCTTGAGTTTCCTCTCATCTTTATCCGCCACCATCTTTTGGCGCATCTCCGCCTTGTCCCTGTCCCACACCTGCAGCACGTTCGATGCAAACTCTCGCATAGAATCCACCACTTCCTTCTCAGAAATTCTGTCCAGTGACTGTGACCACTGGTTACACACAACAAACACTGCAGGGGCACCCATCCTACCGGGAGAGAATGGCACTATCCCGTCTGGGGTCTCTTCCGGTATGTAGAGCAGACATTTCATGAGCCAGTTATTCAGCGTTCGGACATAACCCTTTAGTGAGCCAATCCAACGAGAGAACCACAGAGTCCAATTGACAAGATCGTGCTGAAGCTGGCGCGTGGCTTCAAATTGAGCATCCGTGAAGTGCTGTTGGGACGTGATGGTGTCTAAACGTTTGGCTTCTCCAATCGCTTGACACTGATTGTTGTGGCATTCGAGCATGGACTTCCACATTCTAGTTAACCTACAATAGAGATAAAATTTGGAGTTACATCACATAAACTTTATCAGAACAGAATGTACTTGTATTTTGATATTATGTCAGTACCTAACCATTTTGCTGCCAAATAAATGTATAAATAGGAAAGAAGTAAACATAAATTTGTTACTATAAGATAGAAAGAGATATCCAACAAGTATGCAAATATGGCATTTGAATATAGATACCCTTGAATGAAGTCATGCAGCTGTGGCCACAACTCCTCATCTCTCAACCTATTTATCCTCATTGAGATCTTATCAACCACCTGAATTGCCACTTTGATTTTCGTTGATAGACTCCTAACCAAAGTTCTGGTTGCCTCCACTTTGTGTGACTCAGAGCCTCTTACATCCATATGCTTCATCTTTTTGGACTTCCGTTCGTGGTCAACTCTCATTTTCTCCTCAACCTGAAAGAGGATTAAAAGATCAGCTATACTCAAAACATTATTGATACTACAATATAACCCTCTCGCATGAACACAAAGAAAGATCATGAATGTGACTAAGAAACATTTTTAAAGCAAGTTTTATCTATATTTGGAAGTCTTGAAATATATTCCACAGAATTGAATACAACAAATGCAGAGCAAGCAAGAAGAAAACTAGTTTTAGAAGAAGTTACTGTATACTTAAAGGCCCTTGCAGCTCTAAGATTTTAGCCGTGTGGAACACATTGAAAATTGAGTTCAACAAATAATTTCAATAATGGCAAAAAATCATGCAGCTCTAAGATTTTAGTTCTTGTACGACAGAAGATACGAACTGCAATAAGTACTCAGACAGCATCGGTCGTGCATCAAGTAGCTAGCAATTATACGAGGTACTCCAACGCTCTGTGCATTGCATCCGAAGTTATAGATGAGAAATTAAATTTTGTGTTGATATATGAAAGAAACATAACAATAAATAGAATCTTTAGGACCACCTTAGATTTAGCCAGCTAGCATAATAGTAACAAATGGAGTATCAAATTACAACTGCCAAAAAGGTTCAAAAGCGCAGAATGTTGTAGCAAGGTAAAGAGCAAGAAGCTGTCAAACTAGGACATGAAATAAATGGAGAAATCAATAAGTGTACCTTCACTTCTTCGTACAGTTTCTTCTCCCACAGATGAAGTTTATGCAAAACGGAAGAAAGGCTTTTAGACTTGAGTTCCACATCTTCGACTGCGTCTAACAGAACAGAATCGCCATCATGAGACGGCGAAGGCTGGAAAGAGACTGCAGTTAAATGCAGTATCTTTGAAGAAACTGCAATCACAATCATAAATGATGAATCAATCATTGAAAAAAAACATTTCTAAATTAACAAAGGTAAATCAAAACAAGATCGCTTACCATGTTTCTGTTTGTAAGGGAGTTTCCCCACCTCAAGAAAGCCAGAGAGATCCTTTCCACACTCCGAAGCACGCTCAAACTGAAGATGAATCTCTTTCAAGACTTCCAAATCATCCTTGAACCCACCGCGAGGCTTCAATTCATTACCATTTTTGGAGCTCTTCTCACCAATAACTTCACTCTTGTCGACGCTTTTCTTTGAATTGGAATCATTTTGCTCTTGCGGCGCCTTGGATGAACTGTTTCTTCCACTATTCTGATCTCCATGAACTGCCTTCATCACATCAACATCTTCATCATCGTCATCATCCTCTTCCAAATCCGGTATTCCCTCTTCCTCCCTCACTGATCTGGAATCGTGGCTCAAGGGGTAAGTGGGATAGAACTTCTCAACAGTGTCAAAAGGGTTCAGAAAATCCCACGTCGAACTTCTCGGCGGCGACGGCGGCGCTTTCGAAGCCGTGGAAGAATCACCAAAAAATCCACCTCCGCTGCCGCCATGATTCGAGTAGCCGTTGAAATCCTGATTGCCATCATTAGCATAACCAATATGCATAGTTTCCGCGCTCATCGGAATCTGCGTATGCGCCACCGACGGCGTCGTTTGATTTTTCATATAATTCACATTCATATATCCACCGCCGCTGAGACTGAAACTGAGATTCTCATAACCCGGAAGCGTGGTGTCAAGATGGTGCAAAGGCTCGGATTTATCATCGTCGGAGTCGGAGTTGAAGCGGAGATGCTCGCCGGAATCGGACCCCTTTCTCCGAGGGGGGAGGTTGAGGAGCGGCGAAGAGGGGCGGGAAGGGGGGAGGAGGAGGAGATCATGGTTGAAGAAGCGGCGGAGAGAGATGCCGACGGCGTCGAGTGACTGGAGATAGGCGGCGTGGGCCTCGGCGAAGGCGAAGCGCTGGCGCACGGCCTCGTCGAGGGAGGCGCAGCGGTCGCGGCACAAGGCCACCGCCGGAGAATCGTCGAGCTTGGAGGTGGCGCAGCCCATCAGCAGAGAGTGGGAGTGGGAATTGGGTAAAGCAGCATGGTGGATGGGTAGAAAAAGGGAGGAGAGGAGAGGAATCTTTCTTTTTCTTTTTGTATGTTTGTTTTTATGGGCTTTGCCAGCGATGAGAGTGTCGTCGGATGGCTGATGCTGATTCTGTGTGGGGCCTAGTGATAGCCTTTGACTTAAATATACGTCCACGATCGATATCATTTGCATACAATTACAATTTTGGCATACATACGTTTACTCGTTAATTATGCCATTTCCTCGTTCATTTTATTACGCGTCAACTAATTTGGTGCCATAAACATAGAGTTTACTCTTTGTGATTGCACGTTCTCCGATGTGGTCTCGATTTTGTTATAAGGGCATCATCCGATTTTGACCATTACTGTCATATCTGTAGACTGTAATAGTACGAAAAGAAGACTCGATTCTAACTTATTCGGCGTTCAGTCTCTTGACTTTTTAACTTTAGATGATTGCGGAATACTATCATTGAAAAATAGGAATCCATATTAACAATGGATTTTCTGTGATTATTTCTAATATGGAATGAGTCAATCTTTATCATTCAATAAGAAAGCTTCTATTTCAAATGAACAATTTGAAGACCTATTCATTCTAACATAAAGGTTTATCATTCACGCCTTTCAATTCACTTTTTAAATATCTCATATCAATGGAGTAGGCATTACAATTATAGAATATTTTTATATTTTCTAATTTTTTAATATGAGATAGTTTGAATCCAAAATAAAAAAGATAATTTTATAAGGTTTATGTCCCCTTTTGGAATAGTGAGTATTTTTAAGATTAAATATCTAAATATGATGTGTAAGATTTATCACATCGTCGAGGAGCAGCGAATTTATCAAATGTATGGGATGAAAAGAAAAAAATTATTAGTTGCTTATATATAAGAAAAAAACTATATTTAAGTATGTCCTAGTAAAATTAATATTTTAAAGTCGTCATAAGGAACAAAAAATTACGCACTGATAAGTGATTTAAATAGTATCTACTGCACTATACTTTTCGATAGGATTCCAATTGATTATACTATATTTTATCAGTAGATGGAAATAGATAAGTATGAAGAATACAATAATTTAAGATAAATCAATATTTTTAAAGTCGTTCAAAAAGAACGAAAAAAGGACACCTTATCTCCCACTATATAAAGGTTGAATCTTTTTTCTATCTAACACGATATCGCAAAGATATTCAGTAGTAATTAAAGTTATAAAATGAAGTTCTACATTTGAAGAGTTAGTTCAGAAGTTTGAATTCCAAAAGGAGAAAAATGTTCATGATTAAATTTTGATAATTTTATAAGTGTATCCACAGTAAAATCATTGTCGACATTATTTCGAAATTGAATTCAATCATCCAATCTGCTTTTTTACATCCGGATATCCCATCACTGGAAAAGTTCATGAAATTATGACATTTTGCTTTTGCCAAGAATCAATTCACAAATTATTAAGAGTGATCATGCCTAACATGAAAAGCATCAATTTTCTTGAATTCGAAAAAAAGAACCAGAGTATTTTCATGATCAATCGATCAGGATAGGAAATGTGGTTTTCATGTGTTTCAAAAATCTTAATGATTAGGTTGGAAGTTGCTGAGAAAGATATTTAACCTAGATATAAAACGTTAGATAGAATTTGAATAAAAAAGAATGTAAAATGAAAGAAGAGGAGCATAATTAGCATTTCATTTTTAGTTGAATTGCATAGCATTAAAGTTGAGGATTCCTGCAATCTGTCACAATTAAGACAGCAGAATCAAGTAGGGGCTGGAAGCAGCATAAATTTTATTTATGACACAAGATCACCAACTCAAATCTTTTAAAAATAGTTTCAATGTTTATTTGTTTAAAATTAATAATCTTTTTTCAAATATTCGACAATGGTTAATTGGCAGATAGCTTTTGGGTCCTTCAGTAATGAACTCTCTACTGAAGCAAAGGCATGAGATAAAATAGTAAAGAAAATAAAGTATGATTTGCAATCTCTAAGTATATATGAGTAAATTCATTTTTATTTCAGATAAAAATGGACACGACAGATAGGCAGGAAAGTGAGTTGAGAATGATGAATTACAGTGTGAAAAAAGAAAAGAAAAATGAACACGTACATTAATTTATTAAAATAAAAATCGGTTCAATTAGGAGAATAATACTTCTCTCTCTGGCCCACAAAAGTACGTATTTTGCCGTCTATCCCACAAGAGTATACATTTTCTAATATTGAGTTATTTATTCTATGATAAAGTGAGACTCATTATTCACTAACAATATTTTATTATTTTTTTAATTGATAGTTTTCTTACTTTATTAATTATGCATTAAAATCTATATTCCATCAAAATACATACTTTTGTGACGGAGTGAGTAGTATAAATAATTTGTGAAGGGTAAGTTTGTAATTCCATGGGGATAAAGTGAGATGAATGGGGTTGAGAATATCCAAGAAGTAAAGTAGTGAGTATTTTAGTTCCCCCACCATTCTCACATTTCTAATCATAATGTTCTTTTAGGAATTTGAGAAAGTTCAATAAAGTGCATTATATCCACAATACTTTTCTGCTTTTTAATTTTTTATTATTTGATCATAATGTTCGTAAGGATAGCATTAAAGCTAAGGCTTGAGTGATTCAATTGCTGTTCATATAATTCCCAGTTCTGGCGTAGCCGTCCGTACGAGACATACATTCACAGTTTGTAATTCATCATTACTTAATTAGGATGTATTTCACATTTTGATTAGATTTAACTATTTATTTAAGATGGCCAGTGTGCATCGCAGTGGTTTGGATAGAACCAATTCAAGGTTGTAATAAGCCCTTAATAAACGCCTCGAAACAATAATGTAAAAGTATATAAGGCATTAAATTTTAAAAGAGTAGTGATTTAGAGACATAATGTCTCCATGACATAATACCCTTATGTCTCTATGCCATAATTATATTTTATATGTGGACAAATATAACCAAACGCTATTTTTGGATAAAATCAATTAGCATGAATGCATGATCATTAGGGGGTGATCTAATTTCTATAATAAAGACTAATAAAGCTAACGGTGAAATTAATTCAATAGAGTATATTATATATTTTACATAGGAATAACATGAGAATAAATACTCAAAAATCAAACTAGAGTACTAATATTATAAAATACTTAAAATTAAAACAATAAATTTAATTAGTATTATATTTATTTTGACTAAGGTTCGACAATAATTTTCCAAAAATTTAAAATTTGAATAAATTAAAATTTCTAAATTGAATAATTTAGAATAGTAAGTATGATATAAAAAAACCTACACCCAATTAGAATTAATATATTATACATATTTTCTTAATTTTATTTCATGATATAGTGAATTGAGCTAATAACTCAATTATTTATAAAGCAAAAGAGAAAATACCTTGTAATTATTTATTTGATCGAAGTTCGATTGCAATGTTCTAAAAATAAAAAATTTAAATAAATTAATATTTTGGAAAGGAAAGAAGTAGTATAATAAAAATTACAAAATTCTTAAAATAAAAACTATAAAGTCAATTATTATTATTACTGTTGTTGTTGTTGTTGTTATTCATTTTTAATTTATTTAATGATATACTGAATGAAGCTTAAAACTCTAATATTTTATATAAGAAAAAAAGAAGAAAATAATATAGGTATTAAATAGATTAGTTAGAAACATAAAGTATGATTTTGTTATCAAGGTTCAACTATAACATTCGAAACAATAAGAACTTAAAGAAATTGAATTATGCAAGTAACGAATTTAAATAAAAATTATTAATTTTTTGCAATCCAAATTGTTACTTAAAAAGAAATCTACTATATATTGCTTTTAGAGTAAAGGTAAAAAGTGGTCATAAACATATGACCGAAATATGAATTTAGTAAAAAATATTCACTTTTTGAAAATCATGTCCTAAACAAACGAAATTGTCGTCGGATTGGTCCTTTTTTTACGGTTCCGTAAAAAAATGACGATCAACGCCCAATTAGTGATATTTTGACTAAATAATAAATATAAAATTTATAATTATAAATTTATTTTGAAAGTAAACAAGTTAAAACAAAAAATATGCAATTCATAAAAATATTAAATATAAAATTTATAATTATAAATTTAACTATCAAAATGGCTTGTAACTAATTTTATTTTTGATCGAGGTTCAATTATTTTGTTAATGTTAAAAATCATAAATTTAATTGTCAAATGACTTGTTAATAAAAGGAGATAATTAATGATAAAATAAATATGTTGAACCTTAATCATAAAAAACAATTATATAAAATACTAATAAAGAACATAAAATTATAATAAGAGATATACTTAACAAACAAACCCAATATAGAAAACAATTGAGTTTAATAATCTTGACGTATAAAGATATTAAATCTTGAAAGAAATTAAAATATTTAATATGCAGCATTCAAATCTCTAGAGATTAGTATGGTAATAATGGATTGAATTTGTTTTCCAAAAATATAATCATAATGGATAAAGGGTAAGAACGTCTAGTACAAAATGTATATTTAAAATAATATATAGAAATAATAAAAATTGACATAATAGTCCCTATTATGTCTTAGACATTATGTCTCCAAAACATTTTTTATTTTAAAAATACAAGACCTATTTATAAGGTTGTAATCTATCATCAATTCATCATTATATAAAAGGTGAGGTTTGGTCTTACTTTTGAGTATTTATAAATTTTAAGCTTAAATTTTATACTTAACCTTAATTACAGAGCTCAATCCCCTATAAATCCATAAAGATTTTTTTTTCAATTTTGTGCTTAATTAATTTAATTGCTTAGCTACCAATTGGGTTTGATTACCTAGATAATAGTAATTGAGAGATACCTAATTAGGAGTGATAAAAGAATGAACAACACTTAAATAATCTACACTCGAGAAAGGGGATCGTTTGTGAGGAATTGTGCCTTTTATTTCTTGGAGTTAATCTAAATATATTAGAAGGAGACTTCAATATTAAGGGTAAATCAATGGGGTGAATGCACTCGAGAGAGGGCTCAACCTAGACTAGCAACTTTCTTAGTAATCCTAGAGACATCGAAGTTGTTGAATTAATCGCATGACGTTCCCATTTTAGTTGGATCCAAAACTCTACATTTCTCTTTGTGATACTTTTCTCTTATGTTAAACTTCGTATTTGTTACTTATAATTCTCTTTGCTTACTATATGCTCTTAGTAGTGTTAGAACAAAATCAAATCCTTTTTGATTGTTTAGATAGCAGTCAAGTCAACATTTATTCGTGGTACTTAAGTTGATATAATTTTGTCTCTATGGGGCATGATATTCTTGCTTACTAATTGCTACATTAGTCTCGTACACTTACAGGTATCATTTATGTTAAAATAAGTTAAGTCATGCACATATTATTTATATTAAAATAAGTTAAGTCAAGCACCTTGCTCAAAAATGGCATGATCAGCCCCAACATTCCCTGAAAAGCATCAAAGACACCTATTATTTAGGTAATATGGAAGAAATACCACACTAGTTCTATTTTACAAGTGTGCATCACTAACAGTAGCTATAAGACATGCAGTGCTCACAAACAATCACCATCAACATGTCAAATCAGAAATATTAGTTCTGTAAACACCCTACCCTCCATACTTGCAACGTGTCTTAAATACATAATTTAAGCACTCAATAACAGAAATTCATAAATTTACTGATAAAATGCCTACCTCCAGGCATGACACCAGCAATACCAGCAGCTATATTGGAGACCAGGTTTCCATAGAGATTTGGAGTCACTTACAAATTAGAAAGTCAGACTAACAAGCTGCACTTAAATGAGAGTGAACTCAGTGAAGGACAGTTAGAATTAGGGATGTCAATCGGGCTAATCCGTTCGGGTTTGGGCCAACTCACTCGGGTTGCTGGGCTATTTGGGCGCGGACTATTCGGGTTATGGATTTTTCGGGTTATAAAATTTCAACCCTAACCCTAAACCGCCGGGTTTTGGGCTAACCCATCGGGCTATTCGGGCCCAAAAGCTTTCGAAAATAATTTCTTGTATCGAAATTTTCTTCTATAAAATGATTTTAAATTTTAGATACTTTTTTTCTTTTTAGTTAGAATCATATAAAATCTTCATATTTTCATAGTATTCTACAATAATGCATGGAGAGAAGCATTTCATCTCGATCAACTACTACATAAATTAAAACTTGTGTTCGTGTCATTATTTTGGCATTGTTCGTAGCTAATTCTTTGTGAAAATTAAAAATCATATCTTACATGAATCATTATTAAAATGATAAATATATTAAGATTTTGATGAATTATTTTTTAATTTTGTCTTGATTGGCTTTGGTGGTGGTAAGACACTAGAGGCAAATGATGGGACAGTGGAATAATGAGTTGAGGTGGAACTTGAAAGCGGATATTGTGGGATCGAGTGGAAAATTATAGAATGAAAATTGAATAAGACTAATGATTAGGTAGAAAGATTGAGGATTCAAAAATATTTAAAAAAACCCCTTAAAACTTAATAAATTTTAATTAAAAGTTGCAATCCATCGGGCCGACCCGCAACCCGTTCGGGCCAACCCGTTTAACCTGCCAACCCATTCGGGCCAACCCGTTTAGCCCGTTTTGTATTCGGGTAATAAAATTACAACCCTAACCCGATCATTTTACCGGGTTGTTCGGGCCGGCCCACGGGTTTCGGGTTGAATTGACATCCCTAGTTAGAATTATACCAGTGTGAATTTGAAGAATGTTTGATTGACAATAATTCCTTCTTTTTATCTTCTCAATCTTTGGAAGCCCCTCAAACTCAAACTCAAACACAAATCCTTTCTTCTTCTTCAAAATAAAACGAAAAGATAGTGTATGCAATTTAGTCTTGCAAGTTGATCAACTAAAAAAGATTAGCTCCAAACAAGTTCCAATTAAATCGAAATATTACAAGTTCATATCTATTTGACTTCAACTTAAAGTTTGAATTCTATCAATTTTTTTGGTGTTTCCAATCACAACACGAAAAACATGCATATTTATTTCTTCTTAGACACGTCTCACAATCGTAATTCATAGACACGACTCCTAAATGATATTTGGATATTGTCCAAAAGAAGCATCTACTACAAACCATGCATAGAAAACAGAGGCAGAATCAAACAGAAAAAGAAAAGTCACAAATGATCATCACATCACACCATATTTTAGCATGGAAAAACATTATCCCACTAATATAACATGATGATACTATCATAAATTGGAGTTACAAAATAGAAAGTGGGGAAATGAGTTGAGAAAAATTACCCACCTTACCAAATTCTAACTCCGTCCACCATTTAAGAAGTCATTTATGGGTTTGAAAAAATTACTATTTGACTATGTGAAGAAAAATAAATGGAGAAAGTATGTGGAATGTGACATCCATTTTTAGTAGTTAGTTGTATAATGACTGTGAGTGACAAATGTTAGTGGAATGTGAGGTCCACATACCAAAAGTGGGAAAAAGTATAAGATTTTTTTAAATCGTAGACAAAATGGCAAAATGTTTCTTTAAATGATAGATGGAAAGAGTATTTCAAAAGAGTGAAAAATGTATATCATCCATTAATTTCCATCAAAGAAAATGCCCCTATAACATAAACATCAATATTAAGAATAGGGAAATACTCACCTGCGGTGTTAGCTGAATCCAGCAATGTACGTTGTTTCTCTAACGACATCCCTGTATAACACAACAGATGATAAGGATGAGATCCAATTATTTTTACTAGCTAGTACTCCTTCGTCTCAAATAAGTTGAGGAAAAATTTTGGGCACGGAGAATAAGAAATTATGTTGAATGATAGGAGGGATAAATAAAGTAGGAGAAATAAGCGAGTAAAGTATTTGATGAAATAAAGTAAGACTGATTAGATATTTTGTTTTATACTTGTAAAAAAAAGGAAATGAATTAACTGACATATAAAAAAAATACTACTCCATGACTCAACTTAGTTGGAACAGATATAGTATTTTATCAAACATAAAACATTATGCTTATAAAATCCAGCAAACCGGAACATATTTTTTCACTATAGATTATGACAGTATCTCTCTACATATATTATTATCACAGCGAGGAACCATGTTCGGATTATGTGTGCAGTTTAAATTTGTAAGTTGGTCTTCATAAACAGAGAGTAATATATTTGATTATCTAATATTTAAGGAAAATGTCGTTTCTAAAAAAACAAACAAGAAAAGATATTCATACTCACTTATTTGATATCCGTTAATATCAAAATTGATACCGTCGTCAACTGGGCTGCTTTCGGTTTGTGTACGACATAACCATTGAGGTAACTTTTCCATTCTAATAGTCTCCAACTTCAAGTTACGAAGAGCAGGAAAATGTTGAAGTGATTCCACGAGATTTATCCAACAACCTTGGATCCCTTTCAATGTTAAATATCTAAGTGAGTGGAAGCTGCTTCTGCATGCTTGCAATAAGGCATCAATAGTCTCCATTGATCCCCCCATACTAACATCTAATTTTAACGAATTCAAGCAACTAAAAAAAGGTAGGATCTCAACTAAACAAGTGGGCATGAATCGAGGAACACCAGTAATTGTCAAATCAGTTAGATGGGGAGATTTCGGTAGGCACTCAATTATTCCGCCTAGATTTTTTAGGCTACTTACATTCTTCAACATCAGACTATCAAGCGATGATCCTATCATTTCAAATGGCAAATACTGCAATGCATTGCAATTAATAATCCACAACTGTTCGAGGCTTCCTTGTGATTGTTGTACTCCAATATCTTCCAAATTTGGACACTCACTAATAATCAACTCCTTCAAATTGATGGTGCATATACCATTTGGTAATCCTTTCAATTTGGGGCACTCCTCTATCTCCAAGTGTTGGAGGTGAGGAAATACCTTGACGCCACTTGATTCTACTTCTACCCACTCTGTTAGCTCATCCATACTTTCTACGATCGTTCCGAGAGCTGGAAAAATAATACGTGTCCCCCCTTTCTCTAGTCCATAGAATGAACAATTTATGGACTTCACATTCCCCAATCCTACCAAGTGGAGACTATTGAGATTTCCCAACTGCCCAAACATTGGGATTTCTTCACATTTAAAGCAGTTCATGAGGCGTACCTCAATCAAATTGTTATGTGGTACATTTCCAACTTCCATCTTTGAGTCCATAATGGAAATCTTTGTCCCTCGAATCCTAGAATCTTTAACTTCTTCAATTTTGAGTGTGGTTGCAGGCCTTCCAACACATCCTCATCATTTGTAGTTTCACCTTCTCTGTTTTAATCCCATCTCAAACACAAATCCAATAATTTTGACTTGGACGATAGACTTGCTTTCTCAGCCTCTTCCTTTTTATCCCTTTCAAGCTTAGAAATTTCCAATTTTTCTTTGAGACCATGCAAACTTCCGAGCTCTTTGATTTAACATCCATCTTTGTTGCCAACATTAAAACACTCCAATGTTTGTAGAGAAGTTAATCTCCCAATATTGGCAGGCAACTCTACATGATCATTAATATAAAGATGCCTTAAGTTAGTCAGGTACTTCAAAGTACTTGAAAGTTGTTTAAAATAAAATTTATTTGCTCTCAGTGTTTGCAAATGAACGAGTTTACCAATCCAATCTGGAAGACATGCCATTCTTGATTTGTTAATATCAAGAACTCTCAAATGTATCAACTTCATTATTGAACCTGGCTACTTCTTAATTTCATAATTTCCATGATACCGAATGTAGCCGTAGTGTTTTGCCCCCAACTTATATGCATGTTAGTGCTAAATATGATATGGAAATAATTGAGAGCAACTAATTAGTCCAACAGTTTGAAACTGAAGAATCAATATCATCTCAAATTTTTTTAAGATGCACGTTAATTACATTAGATAATGAAGGGGGAAGGGTAGAGTATTGCTCGTATACACTGACCCCTACCCCCCCAAATAAATAAAAAAAAAAAAAAAGGAAAATGAAGAATCAACAATTATTTACACAAAGCAAGAAGATTGGACACTTGTTATTGAAGCATGCTTTCATTACCATCATCAGCATATTGTGTTAATGCCAAATCTTGATCATCTTCTGAGAATGCTTCATCGCTCACTTCACCTACAAACAACCCTCCATTTCCTTCCACTTCAGAGCTTCTGCATATGCAAGAGTAAGGGTTCTCGTGGAACGAGCCCCGCCCCACTTCAGCCTCACTAGGCTCTCCCATGAAACCAACTTGGACGTCCAAAACACGCGATGAGAACTCGCCCCATCCCATCTTATCCCGATTAAGGAACAATTCGTGTAGCCTTTTCGCGTTGGGACGGATTGTTGGTTTGTGACCAAAATATCTCCTGCTCAGTATCAACACAAAGGCTGTAAACTACAACAGTTAAAGAAGCTTGAAATTATTATACACACAAACACATACAATACCTTCTTCCAGCAAGGATCTTTGCCATGTTTCCATTGTTGTTGGCAACAAAAACATCACTCTCGTCACAGACAAAGAAATCCAATGCAGCCAAGCGAGAGGAGTAAGACGAGAATTGGGCTAATTCTTCCTTGCTGCTGATGCTCTCTTTGGTGTGGAAATTTGGGAACAGAGCTTTCAACGGCGCTAGTGTTTCTTCCCCACCGTATATTTCACCCGAAGCTACGTATAAGTGGACATCTTCTGCAAAACCCAGCGCCCTCAGCATCAGCCCGATTTCCTCAGGAGTTAGTAGACATTTTCCTTGCCTTCTTTCTCTTTCCGGATCCTTTGTCTGCAAAAAAACATGCCAATGTGTTTAGACATATTTCCTTAGCTTCTCCAAATCAAGACTGCCTAGAAACCGCGACTCACATGTAAGGTTTTCCACCTTTTTCGCAGCGCGCCTAGCTCTTGCATTTCTTTCTCTCCTCCACCGTAGTAGCAACCAGAGAATGCTAACATATCCGGTTCATATCTGCAGTTTTCAGACAAATATTTCAAACCAACCACAAAAAAAGAGAGAAAATATTGATAAAAGTTTGAACATATATACCTCAAATGCAATGCAACAAATTGGTTGCTTTTCATTCTCATTCTATCAACTAATTTCCTTCCCATTTGAAGGATAGGATCAGCAAACCTGAGAGCATGGTAGTTAACCCTGCACCTCAGTTTCTGTAAGTCTTGATCAAGCCAATTAGACAGCCTGTAATCAAACTTTGTAAGCTTCACAGCCTGCACCAAATCCAATACACAAATCATTTAAGATTTTAATTTTGAAGAATGAAAGTGGAGATAATCGATATAGAAAAAGGCATACATACGCGCTTTTTGTTGAACAGAGGCAAGACGCGCGTTTGGTAGCATCTTGCGTCGCATTTCCTAGGAACGCGAGCATCTCTGACATCCCCTGCCTCCTCAGGTGTCTGTTTTATGATCTTGACGTCTTTAGAGAGGTAGGACACGAACCAGTCCACGTTGAAGATGTCGGAGAAGTTGCTGGAGTCCTTCCAGAAGGAATGTTGGTCGAGCTTAGGCACGACTAGTGTTGCGTTCAAGATGTAGGCAGCAACCACGGCATCTGTTATCTGTCAGGCCAAATATCTCAAATTCGAATGCATATTGGCGCCATCTTTAAATCAAAAATAAATAATGTGTATACCCCTGTTCTCTGTTGATTCAGGCCACCACTAGTTTCGATGAGCAGGTATCTGTTGGGTTCTGTTTTCATTTCTGCAGCTGCAATATGCATAGCTCTCTGCATTAACCACCTCATTTAAGCTTCCATTTCAACTGGAAAAAAAGAAAGAATAGAAACCTACTTTGAAAGCTACTGCTGGCATTGCTGCATCCGTAAAAGAGAACTGAAGTGCGCAATTCACGGTCTAAGCTTCTTCCGTTTATCTACGAGGTCATCGAATCCAACATTGGATTAATACAATTTAGAACCGAAAATTGAATGTCTGAATATAACTACGATGGACGTACTGAGGTGTTGTTCAAGGGGCGGCGGAGGGAAGAGAGGGATGCGCAGAGAAGGAGCAAGCAGCCGCAGATGGCGGAGAGCAGAGGGAGGAAGCTGTGGAGGCTGCGCTGGCGGCGGCGGCGGATGATGAGATTATTGAAAATGTGCAGTCCGATCAAATTGTTTCTGTGCCTTTTCTTGTTCATCATTCTGGGAAGCAATGTTTTGTGGAGACAGAAAATAAGTGATCGGACGCAATGTTTATTTGTAGAATTGGTAAGAAAACTACACAGCAACTGCACAAGGTAGCCATCGTCGGTTGACGACAGTGACTATTTTTTCCCTTCAACTGGCATCCATATTCTAAATGCAACAAACTTTACCTTAATTACAGACCTCAATCCCCTCCAAATCCATATAGATTAATGTAAACGGGAATTTTGATAGTTTATACTTTATATTTCCTCTATTTACCATCGGTTTAATGTGCTCGAAATGAGTTTAATAAAGTAATTAGTGTCAAAGACAAGCAAAGAAAGATAGGTAAATAATTCAGCTACGGAGAAAGACGTGGAGGCCAATAAGCCTATATGTCTTTGTCTTCTCTTTTTTTCAATGACCATATTTTTATGAACTTATTTAAAAATGGTCATGCTCTAACACTTTCCCAAATTGCAAATTTTATATACTCATATTATGACCTAACTTATTAGTATTATATAGTTACTCTTTCTGTTAGGCAGTTAAGTCACAAAGTTGAATATTGGAAATTACGTTCTTTATTTTTTAGTACTAATTGATAATGAAAGAAGGTCAAGCTTGAGTTAAACAAAGCAATTTAATGACAATATAAAACACCCAATTTATAATGAAAAGGTCAAATATTAATACATATTGTAGGTTGGTTCAAAACATGAACCCCGAGCTAAGCTATAGGGATGATGTGACAAGAATTCTCTGCAATAAAAAAAAATGTTCTATCACAAATTTAATAATTTATCAAAGATGGATGTGTTTTTCGAAAAAATGATACTCGGTGTTATAAATATTTTGTGTAACCATCACTCTTATTTTATGTATATTTATCCTTATTTATTTTATTTTGCTATATACTATTTTTTATTTTAATATATTAAAAATTAAAATTTCTAATTTTATAAATTTCATAAATATCAAATATATTAGACAAAAAAATAACTTCAAACTGTATAAAAAGTAGTATGGAATTTCCGAAAATGATTCACACGAATGGGAATCTTCAATTTATGAAATAAGATCTGGAATTGGAATAAGATTTTTAATGCAAATTTTATGAAATAGATTTGGAAACCGAAATCTCCTTCATATAATGTCAATTTTTCGGAAATAGATTTGAGGAAGGCCTGGTTATTCTTCTTGAAATTTATGCCAGGTTTCCGTTTAGAAATAAGAGAGTTTGTACTTTGTACATTGTACCCTTTTGAGTAAATTATTTAGGATACGTAAGTGGGAGGGACAAAAACGTAAAGCAGAGCATGAATACTTAAAATTAGGGTTAAATAAGCGTAACTAATCCTATGAGTATCTTCTGCTTGAATATTATCCCCATTAATCTAAGATAATTCTGCAATTTCACTATGCTTGCAGAAGTTAATGTTGTGCCAAAACCATATAATCTGGGCACAACAAAATAGGCAAAATAGCAAATAATGTTAACAAAACCCATACAAAGCAGAAGCCCGATTATGTCCATAGCTGAACAGAAATTCAACCCTGAACAAGATATAACTGTGCAAATATATCATTTTTCCACTAAAAAAGTTGAGCAGCATCCATCATTTTCTGCAAATCCCATAAAACGTAAGAATTATAAACTGCACAATTTGGAAACATCATAAAGATTTGGGGCAAGAAGCAACAGGAAGGAACAAAACTCCAATATATGTATTTGCTTCTTTTATGCCTAAATTGGCATCCTTCACAAGAAGACTCAGCAATCATTATTATTTTGTTCACTGGGGGCACAAAAATCAATCATATGAAATGTAAATTATCATTACAAGAAGAGTGGCTTTAAGGCTTCCTGCCAAGCTCTAAACAGTCCACCAATCCCAAGAGATACTCATTCGAGATTAGCAATGACAGCATCCACAACTTCTTGGGTGGTGCTGGTGCCACCAAGATCCTTCGTCCTGTATCTACCTTCTAATATGACACGCTTCACTGCAATTTCTAGTCGATCAGCAAATGAAGGAAATTGCAAGTGCCTTAGCATCATGGCTGAAGAAAGAAGCAATGCTACTGGATTTGCCTTCTTTTGCTCTACTAATTTCTCATTTCCTACATTACCCGCAGAAGCACCTTGCTCAAAAATGGCATGATCAGCCCCAACATTCCCTGAAAAGCATCAAAGACGCCTATTATTTAGGTAATATGGAAGAAATACCACACTAGTTCCATTTTATAAGTGTGCATGACTAACAGCAACTATAAGACATACAGTGCTCACAAACAACCACCAACAACATGTCAAATCAGAAATATTAGTTCTGTAAACACCCTAATGTCACTACTTACAACGTGTCTTAAATACATAATTTAAGGACTCAATAACAGAAATTCATAAATTTACTGATAAAATGCCTACCTCCAGGCATGACACCAGTTCCACCAGCAATACCAGCAGCTATATTGGAGACTAGATTCCCATAGAGATTTGGAGTCACCTACAAATTAGAAAATCTGATTAACAAGCTGCAGCCAATAGACTTAAATGAGAGTGAACTCAGTGAAGGACAGTTAGAATTATGCAAACAAAAATTACATTAAAGAGGAAAATATATCATGCTGATCGTAAGAAACTACGGAAAATATGATTGAGTTCAAAGATTCCTCCCCCTAAATAAATTTTCCCTCCAACTTAGGTAAATGAAACAGTAAACAAAAGCACAAATGATAGATAACAACAGAAACACCATTCCTGTATGGCTCTCTACAAGAGAGGTTTGGGTGACTGATAAACAATAAGAAAAGAACTAAGGTTAAAAACTTCAAAATTACGATAGAGGGCCAAATTTTATTAGTATAGTTTCACTATAGTGTATTAAAAGACTCCAGTAAGATTCTTTCTTGTGCAACTAAGCATCTTGACTTATATGTTCCAATTGAAAGTACTATTTCCTAATCTTGCAAGAAAAAAAAAGGACACCTCATCTTTGTAACTGTTGATATGAAAACGTCATGCTTGCAATTTAAACCACAAAAATATAAGGCACCATTTGCGTACTCACATAAATATCAAGTACTACTACCATCTGACTCGTCAAAGTGAGATGGTCCAAGTATAACGAAAAACATTTTAATTTAGCTCCTTACCATAACATCAAACTGCTCTGGCTTGGAAACGAGTTGCATGGAGCAGTTATCAACAATCATCTCATTGTACTGGATACTAGGGTACTTGCTAGCTATTTCTCGACAGGATTCCAAAAATAAACCATCTGCCAGTTTCATAATATTTGCTTTATGCACAGCAGTCACCTTCTTGCGGTTGTTGAGATAGGCATACTCGAAAGCATATTTTGCAATTCGTTCAGAGCAGAACTTTGTTATCACCTATAATTTGGGATAAATCGGAGTGAGAGATCTTTTCTGATGATCAGCTTAACCGCTCAGTCAGATGAAGATGTGAAAACAATATATTAAAGTTGCAAATGCACCAAAAAAATGATTAGACAATATAATTCAAAGTCATATAATAGGAAGCAAAATGCTAACATATGGAGCACATTTAGCATGTTTGGTCGGGGTGATAACTCATCTAGGGATGGAAATCCATGAACAAAAATGACTTTTTGTTCATGGATTTCCATCCCTAGATGAGGTACCACACCTAATGATATGAAAAGATAGAGGATATGAATAAAATAGATATTGTTTGAATCAGCAATCATATGTAGATTATCGACTCTCAGTTTATGTGATCATCAGCAGAACTCAGTAGTACTATATACATATCGAAAAAGCATACAATATCCAGAAAATAAGTGCTAGAACCATGTGAGCAAATGCATAACTCAGGACCAAATTCCATTGTTTAGGGTATAAACTTCTATTTCTACATCCAGAGAATAATTGCATTTTGTCATCTATTCCTTGTCGAATGGCATATGATCGTGAAAGCTAATAGAACAATCAGACTCTGTCTTCAACCAAGTACTACGATTTAAAAAGCTATTTACCTAAATTAGCAAATTGATTAAAAAGCAGCAAAGCTAAAGAGGAGAAGCAGCAAGTAGCAAAAGAGAAACAAAAAATTGTAAAAAGACCTTCAAGCTTTCAACGACTCCAGGAACAACCTCGTGCTCGAGGCCGGCGTACTCGCCCTCCGTATTCTCCCGAATGACGACGATATCAACGTTCTGGTGGCGAGTGGGAAGCCCCTGAAGGTTAAAGCAGTGCACCAGCGAAGCATAGAGATCGAGCTCCTTCCTGAGCAACACGTTGAGCGAGCTGACGCCTCCACCCACCGGCGTCTTAAGTCCGCCCTTGAGGCAGACTTTATTCTTCTTAATCGAGTCAATCAGTTCCGGCGGCACGGTCTTCATATCGCCATGGACATCGTATTTCTCGAAGTAGACCGGCGCGTGCATAGCCTCCATGACCTGCTCGACGGCGCCAGTTACAAGCGGGCCCACGCCGTCCCCGGGTATCAGTGTGACGGGGCGCGGGGTTCCATCGCCGGGTCGGGGCATGTACGTGACGGATCGGGTGGTGGATCCGCCGCCGGAGAGGAGCTTTTTGAAAATTGGAAGTGTTCGCCTCGACATGTTGCTATCAGAAAGTGAAACTAAGTTTGGGAAGAGATTTAAATCTGGGTATTAGGGCGACTGTTGGTTGGAATTGGGGGCGAGGCTGCTATGCTGAAGGTGGCTCGTCAACAGGCTGGAGAAACAAAAATCAGAGGGTGAAATCGCGTGGAAAGATATTGGAAAATCGCAAATTTCCTTTTTACATTTTATTTTACTATATTTTATTTTTAGACCTAATTTTAATTATTTAATATTATGACAACTATCTTTTGTTTACTCCATATTCGGTAGTCTTGTTTTATACTTTTATACTATATAAATTCAAAATAATAGAGTTGAATAATAGTGTTTTTATTTTGAAAAATAAATTTTTTATTATGATAAACTAACAAAAAAAAAATTAGATTTCTTGATTCTTGGAATATGATTACAGAAAATATGATTTCTTATCATATGAGAATATTGTGTTTGAAAACATGTCAGATTGTGTTTATATTTCATTTAATTAATTATAAATTACAGTAAATATGTGATAAAAGATTATTAAAAAACTACCACTCCGTACTATTTAAATTAATTAGATATAATAAAATCGATGGCGTAACCCATTAAGCAAGAATCAATGGCGTAACTCATTAATCTGATTAATGGAATTAAAATCGATGCTCAAACAAATTTTAATGGAATTAAGACCATCTCCAACTATTTACACCAAACTCAAACCAATTTTTAGTATACGTCACACCAAAAAGTAGTTTTATTCCAATCATTTATATCATTTTTGGATTTTTTTTTTACGTGAAGAAACAATCACTACTGTCTACTGTACAGATTAAAACAATTTTTTTTACAAAAAGAGATGATATTGACAAAGAGAGAGAAGCATTTGAGATTACCAGATAAAAACAAAGCAATGTGGCAGACTGGAATAAAAACCGAGAAGTGGGTAGGGAAAAAGAATACCTAGGTTGGGCGAGGGAAAAATTTAATAACTTGGAATTAAATTACTTTCCCACAACATGGTAAAATGAATCATCTTATTCAAGATGATACGAAAGAGTTCTAGTACTCCCTCCGTTCGCAAATAAAAGTCATATTTCTTCTTTCACGGGTTTTAAAAAATGTTAAGATAAAAAATGAGTGCAAATTTTAATGGTATATAAGTTTCCAATTGTATATAGAATAGTAAAATGAAATATGAGTGAAATGAGTTAGTGGAATATGAGTCTATTATATTAAAATGAATCATGAGTGGACTAAAATAAAAAACAAGACTCTTATTAGCAGACAGAGGGAACATAGTGTGGCACCCTGCCACAGTATAAAAGAAAGAAAACAATTTTTTTTTTCTAAGTAAAATTATTAGTATATCAAAGAATTAAGAATGAAGTTTAGAATAATGTATTAACAGAGGGTGAGTATTTAATTTTCCATACGATGACAGCCGACATTATTCAGTGTCTAAGTGTCTTCCACAGAGAATGTTCAATCTGGTTGGCGTTTGGGCATTGAAAAATAGGTCAGCCAAAACTTTGTCAACTCATAGTGCCCCTTAATCATCTACAAAGAGTTATTCTTCCTGTCCAATAATACAAAGTTATCTAGTTACTTGAACCAAAAAGTTTTAGTTTATTAGTTTTAGTTTATACATTAGTTTATTAGTTTTAGTTTATAAAAAATTATGCATGTTTTCCTTTTTAGTTCATTTTTCAAGAATATGCATTATTTATTTTTTAGTCCGTCTCATTATATATTATTTCTTTTTTAATCCGTCCCATAAGAATATAGTATATTATTTCTTTTTTAGTCCATCCTATAAAAATATTCGCCTTTTAATTTTAAAAATTCTTTTTTTCTTTCTAATGAGGTGTAACTCATTCTTCACTGATAATATTTTAATTACTTTTTCTCTATGCATCTTTATTACTTTACCAATTTTGTATTAAAATTTGTACGGAATTTAAAGTGTATATTCTTTTGAGACGGATGAAGTAATAGTATAAGATTAGTTAATGGGTATGTATGTGTTAAAACATTGATTGAGACATTGAAGAGAAAGATGACATTGATTGGCGGTTTTATACTTGTGATGGCAAACATATTTCATTTGATATCGACATACTTTACTTCCGGGACTTCCTTTCTTTGTTCTACGTGCTTGTATTACTACATTTAATTTTAGGCGAAAATTTTGTTCACATAAATATAAATTAAAGCAACTCCATAATTAAGAACTTGAGGCAACTAAATTAACGAGGGCTTCTTTGTAGTTGCTCCTCTGTCATCTAGATTTTCTATAGCATTTGTAAGCATGTTATATGAATTTCAGTCTTTTCTCGTTTATGTGAAATTGGTGTTTTGGTTTTTTTTTTTTTTTGGAGATGTGAAATTGGTGTCATTTACTACAATTGTTTAAGAGTTTTGTTCTCAAGAATATAAATTCCACGAGCTCACTTTTCCGATTAAAACAAAATCCGATTTAAATCCGTGGTTGTCACGATTGCCTCTTCTATTTAATTCAATGATAAAAAAAAAGAGAAAGATATCAACAATTAATGATTCTGTTTAATCAATTTCAGCACGTGCTGAAAGTCAAACGGTCAAACCCAAAATTAAAAAGAAGCAAATTCGAAGAGGGCGGAAATTGTGGAAAGGGATAGAACTTATTAACTGAAACATAACCACTAATCTAAATGTGAGAAGTGGAGAACAAAAATAACCGCCGGCATTACATAATCCCACACTCCCCCATTTCTTACACTTTTTTCGATCCCACCCACAATGGATACCACCAACATCGATAACTACCTCTTCTCCGATTTCCCCCCTCTCACGCTCTCCTCTCTCCACCCCGAGCCCAGCCGCCGCCCCGCCCCCAAAAACCCTAGAAAGAAGCGCACCAAGTTCCTCCACCTCGGCGACCCGCCCAAACCCGCCAGGAAACCCGACCCCTCCGCCCCCAAAATCACCCCTCCATGCACCGAATGCGGCCGCCAGTTCTGGTCCGACAAGGCCCTCTTCGGCCACATGCGCTGCCACCCCGAGCGCCAGTGGCGCGGCATCATCCCGCCGCCCACCCTCCGCCGCCCCCCCGACGACCTCACCGACGACGACTACGAGGTCGCCGCCTGCCTCCTCATGCTCGCCAACGGCCCCCCCGCGCCGGAGTCTTCATCCAACTGCGGGCGGTTCGAGTGCTCCAGTTGCAAGAAGGTCTTCGGGTCCCACCAGGCGCTCGGGGGCCACAGGGCAAGCCACAAGAATGTGAAGGGCTGCTATGCAATTACCAAGAATGACGGGGAGGAGGAGGGCTGCAGCTCCGGCGAGATGATGGTGATGATGCTCAGGGATAATTCGAGCAGCAGCGCCCACAAATGCGGCGTCTGTTTTAGGGTTTTCTCGAGCGGCCAAGCTCTGGGCGGGCACATGAGGTGCCACTGGGACAAGGCGGAGGAGCCGTCGTCTATGCTTCGTGAGTTTAATCTCAATTTGGCGCCGCCGATCCAAGATGACGACGACGCGGACGCTTCGTCTTTGCCGTATCCTCCCGCCGGCCTCGCTTTGGATTTGAGGTTAGGGTTTTGAAAAAATTGCTGCTAATTTCAGGTGTTGTATTAGGATGTATGTTGTGTTGTGTGTAGCAAATATGAAACCGCTTTTTTAGGTTTTTTGAATCCCCAAATTAGGGTGTTCAATTGGAATGGATATGTGTATAGCTTGATGTCGATATATACAGATTTATCAACTTCTTAGTAATTACTGTCTAATCGTTTCTCTTGGATCAATTTTATGTAGTTGATGAATTGGGTATTTTTTTGCAAGTTTCTTAAATTTCGTTGCTCTTTAAATTGAGAAAGAACTTTAAGTAAACTAGCTACTCATTACTAGCTGCTACTAGTAGTTCGAAATCAACAGTAGGTATTCCCTGCTAATTATGATCAACCAACACAAACTTTACTAATTCTTCGAAAACACATGACTGCAAGATTTTGCACATGCTGATACAACTGTCAAGTCTAAATTCGAAATTTGGATTCTTCGAAGAACGTTTGCAGGTTGATTATAATCAATTGATTAGCTGATTACAGAGGAAGTTTTGGCCAAATTTGTGTTATACCCATTTAATGCTTTTGGTAGGAATAAAGTAAATTAAGCTAAAAGATTTGCTCGCCAAATCTTGGTAATCACATATCACCTCGGATCTTTTGAATTGTAAATATTAATAATTAATAATTCATTTGTTCACATTTGCATAATTATATGTAGTTAATACGCCTTTATCTTCCACCTATATATTCATTATGTGATCTCACCCCATGCTACTCTAAATGCATTCATGTATGCACTCTCTCCTTGATCATTACTAGAGTAGTAGCCTCCCAAACTTCGAAACATACATTCCTTTTTTATTCAATTTCTCAAATGTACTACCCCTTTGTCCACAAATACAAGAGCACATTTGATCAGACATGAATTTTAAGAAATGTATTAAAAATGAGTTAAAAATATTAATGGAAGGTGGATTCTATTGTTATATGGTACTCTCTTTATCTCATTAAAATGAAACATTTTACTTTTTGGGTCTCATTAAAAATGACATGTTTAATAAAATGGAAACAACTCTATATCTACTTTTTCATCTCTTTTACTTTTCTCTCTCTTCATTAACTCACAAAACAACACTACATAAAATCTCGTGTTATTCCCAAATGTTTCATATTTATAGGACGGATGGAGTATTAATTTTATAATGAAATGTGAATAAGATAAAATTAGTGGAATGTAGGGTTCAATACCAAAAATAATAAAAAATAAATAAAAAATTTATTGATGTACAGACAAAAATGACAAAATGAGAAGTTTTTAATGGAAGTGGGAGTAGTTTTTTTCTCATAATCCTCACTTAGAGGTACACCCCCATTTGATCTTTAAATTTTGATAAGTTAACTATTTTTAATTTTATAATGCATTACACATTATTTTTCGTCTGTTTCCATTTAATTTGGTGTTAGTGTTTCAATTATTATTATTATTCTACAGCTTGAGCACACAACTATGATATCACATCGTTTATGACCGCATGATATCTAATTATGATGACTAAGATCATGTTGCGTGAATGACTAATTAAGCTTACCTTAGACACTCATAACATGTGTCAATAACTTAAAGATGCAATGGATTCGAGGCAAAGAAAGAGACAAGCACGTTAATCTTTCCTCCATAATCCGTCCGTCCGTCCACTATTTATAGTCTCATTTCGACATAATACGAGTTTTAAGAAATTATCTTACTTTGTGAAAAAAACATAGAGGAATAAGTTAGTGGAATGTGGATCCACTTTTACATATTAATTTTACGATAGAATGTAAGTGTAACGAATTAGGTAAATGATAGAGTCCATTTACTTAGAATGAAAAAAAAGTACTGGTACTTTAAATTGCGGACACTCCCAAATGGCAAAATGAGACATTATTTCACGGACGGATGAGTACTTTACTTGGATTTGTTTATTTGCTAGTATTAGCTATTTTTTCGATTTTTTGGAAGGAGAATCGTCGATTAACAAAGTTCACTAACCATGCACAAAATTTGGTGAGTGGCACGAAATCTCATTCTGGATTACATTTACATTTCTCGCTTCTTTAAGTATGTGTTTCACCTTAAGGGAGTCCATTACTCTATTATCACTATCCAGTTACTCCACTCGTCCTTTGCCCTCATCGCTTAACACCCAATTATACCTTTTCACTATTTCTTTTCATCCCATCTCGTCACTTGCACTATTGATATATCTCATTTTTAATATTTTTTAATTCCTTATTGTTTTATATAATTTGCAAATGTACATTTATGTATCCCAATTAAATTGACATGTGAATAATAAAAAAGTATTAAAATTTTAAAATTAAGTATACAAACTTTCTTGTTTTTCCGCGAGACGCGAGAGATAGAATGTCCTTTTTGGTAAGTGGTGTTCTTCGCAGGCAAGTCTTTGGCATTGATTTCGAAGCACAAATCTTGTAACTGAAAGGGAGCAAACCATATCCCACATCGGAGAATGAACAAGACTTGCAAGTGTATAAATAGACTACCCCTACTCCATTAGTATGAGGCCTTTTGGGGAGTACCCCAAGAGCAAAACCGTGAGGGCTTTGCCCAAAGCGGACAATATCATACTCTCCGATGTGATGAGCTTGACCAAGACCTCTGGTGGGGTAGGCATGTGGTCTGTGGTCTGGTGGTCTTGGTTTGAGTAGTATATATAATTTTCCTACATACATATTTTTGACCCTCAAGTGAAAATCTAGCTATGCATCTGGACTCGCGGACCCGCGGTCACCTTTTTTGCAAGAAGGTGTTGTTTGATAAATTAATTATATATGCATTTAAAAAAAGATGGTGTTTATGACTTGTGAGCTTATTTTTTGGTCTTAATTATAAGTTGTTCAGGAACTTCTAGTTTTCAAAAACTTTTGTGCTCCTAACCATCTTATATAAAGCTATTTATATAAGCTTGTAAGTTTAGCTTAACACTCATATATTGTCATGAAAGAGAAACCTTTAAAAAGATCATTTATCCGTTTTATTTTTTCCTACATGCAGTTCGTAATTACAGAGTGAAACGATTTCACACAGTTACTTCACAAATTATGCATAATTGTAAGTTTGTAACTAACTGCAGTAATACAATACTATACACCTCATTTCAAAACAGCATGAATAATTCTTTATATTCCTTTTTCTAATTCTAATAAAATGCATATTTAAGGGATTCATTTACTTGCATCTTTACACGTCCTTCATCTTGTCCCTAATTAAAAGAGTGGTGGGGTTCCTTTCTAAACTAGTTGGAACTATTTAAATAATTAGTCTTGAAGATTATGATTTATGCGTGTGCGAGTTTAATTTGTAACGTGTATTATATATAAGGACGAACATTAACTTTTTGGTGTAAAATTAAACTTTAATACGGTGTGGGGAGTGAGTGTATATGGTCATATAAATACGGTGCAAGATTATGCGTAGATTTGTTTCGATGTAATTTAGTGAATAGTTAAATCTGAAGTATGATTACATATGAAAGTTTGGAGGTTTTTGGAATGTGATTCTATGAGGATCAACGTGGACCAATCACTAACGGAATCCTTAATCAAATACTCCACTTCACAGTGCGAAAGCAAAATAAAAAATTGTCGCGTACGAAATTAGTGTTTCCTCGTAAGCAACAAATTAAACCGGAGCTGCTTTTTTCTTAATTTCCACCAACATTGCAAAGTGCGTAACTCGGAAGATTAAATAAAGTGGAAGATTAAGATTACACATAATTCCCATATTAAAATCGATGGTGGTGCGTGTCTATACGTGGAGTGGAGCTGGACGTGACAAACTAATTAACGACTAAATCAACATTAATTAAGAAAATATAGTATGAGTTACAAGTCTTAGAATAGAGTATAGCTAGTAGTATAAGAATTAGTGAGGTCAAAAGCAATACCATATAAATATGAAATGATATTAATCAATTAATTGCTTAATAGTAGTAATACTAATACATAGGGTGTCATGAGACGCGGCTAAGTGAGTAAATGGGGATGAGAGGGGTCGTCTGTTTTGGCCTTCCACGCGTTTGAGAGTCATTTTGATGCTTATATTAATTACTATACATTTATTTATTTTCCATTTATGGGACTACATGTATCTACTATTCCAATCTGACCTTTTAAACCAAGATTCCTTAATTGAGTGGTTGACGTCATGATCGTGAGTAAAGCACTCTAGTTTGTATAGCTAATAAACATTTGTAGAACTAGATTTTAGTAGTAATTCCCATTAATAAAATTCCAATTATATATTGAGAAAGGGTGGGGCGTTTAATCCAGCCAAATTGTGAATTAATTATGTAGGAAAGAGAGAATGTAAGTATAATTAAAAAGAAGGTGGGTTAATTAGGTATATACACCCTCCCGGAGCCGAAGAAGACGGTTAACATTAGGAATAAACCAGTTTCCGCGCGCACCTCCGTCTTGTTTTAAATTTTAATTATGTTAATACACAATTATGGCGATGTGATTTAATTATGAGTTGAATATAATGCAGGAGGCGATTGCGTAAGCCTCTTCAATGATTAATATAATAGTATTACTAAATTTATTGGCTGGTCCACACCACCTCACCTATCAAGACTTGCCGATCGATCGAATTTGATAAGTCCACTTTCTTCCTGACGTCACATTAATTAAACTAAAGAATCTTTTCGTATATACAACACACACCTGGAGTGGAGATCCAATTGCTAATGCAAACGAACATATTTGTGTAAGTTCATCGTTAATTAGCAGCTGCTAAGCATGATTATTATTATGATTAATAAGAGAACTTAGTGTTGGTGGGCCCCAAGGCTCTGAATAAAAAGAGATTCCACGTTCGCCATTTTATTCTTTCGTTTCATTCATCTCACTTTTGTGTGCCATCATTAGCGCCTCCTCCTCTCCTTTCCACCTTCACCTCTCAACATTCACTACGTCTCACAAAACTGTGCCCTTTTCCTATTCTCCTTCCTTTCCTTCACAGTTCACACAGAGAGAATTAATGGTCGTGTTTCTCAGCTTTTTGTTGTGGATGGACTCTTTAGAATTATGACAGGTAACATTTTACACTCATTTTCATTTTCTTTTTGCTCTTTAAATTTAATTTTATACCTATGCATATATTTTTTAGATGCTTCTAGTGTAAACCGATCAACATCATTGATTTTATCTAACATGAATTTGTAATTGCAGTTGGAAATAAATTGTCATTGATGATGTTTGGCGCAAGAGTGATCGGTTTTTGGGATATCAAGGAAAACAATCCTCCATGGAAGAGAATCTTCTTGTTTTTCATATTCAGGCTGCTTCTGTGTTTCGGATCCTAAATTCTTTTACTAGTATCACTTTTTCTTGAATATATAGATAGATGAATGAGTATTACTAATATCAATCATGGGAGATGGTGCCCTGTCACCTAATATTTCAGACAGCGCCATAGATTTTGATCTCATACATGAACTCTTGTCCGATGGATTCTGGTTAGAGGCCACTGATGCATCATCCACACGCAGGAATGCAATGTTGGAGGATCGCTTGCACTCCCAGTGTTGGAGCATGGCAGTGGTATTTGCTTGGGGGTGCTTGAGATTGTCACTACTCATCAGAAACTCGATTTTCACCCTGAGCTACAAAACGTCTGCAAAGCTTTGGAGGTCTTGTTAAGCTCTTCTCGTGTTTTTTATTGCTTTTCTGTGAATGAGAGAGTTGGAATCCAATGCATGAGCTTTTGTTTATGATCTTTCTCACTGGAGTATGTTGTTACTGTATTTGTTATTGACGCGTTTCTGCTTCTGATATGCATCTCTTCTAGAACATGTCTTCCTATCTATTTTGATGCATTGGTGGTGGAAGATTTTGTAGCTTCACAATCATATAGATGGAACCAATAGATATGACCTGCTTTACCGCGTTCCTTTAATGATTTTTTAGTGTGTGTGAATATTATTTTCTGATTATTAGAAAGTTACTCATGAAATATATTGTGATGATAGTGTGGCTTTAGTTAAATCCCTCTATTTCCTACTGTTTTCTACTGCAGGCTGTTGATTTGAAGAGCTCCAACATTTTGAGTCCGTATAATATTGTGGTAACACACTCTTGTCCTTTACATATTAATACCTCAAAGTCTTCTGAACTTGAGAGTTATACTTGATACATGTTGTTTAACAGGAGCACGACGACTCCTACCAGGCCACTCTGGCAGAGATCAGAAATGCCATGAAATTCGCATGCAATGCATACAAACTGCCCTTGGCACAGGTGTGGGCGTCATGCCTTCACCAGCACAGAGGTGGTTGCCGCCATTCTGATGAGAACTACGCGCACTGTGTCTCAACCATCGACTCAGCCTGCTACATTGCTGATGCACGAGTTAATCGCTTTCATGAGGCATGTTCACATCACCACTTGCTGAAAGGTCAAGGTGTTGCTGGGAAAGCATTCCTCACCAATCAGTCATGTTTTGCTGAGGACATAACAGCTTTTAGCAAAACGGAATATCCTCTTGCGCATCATGCAAGGGTGTTTGATTTGTGTGCTTGTGCAGCTGTACGCCTGCGAAGTATATGCAACGAGACCAGTGATTTTGTGTTGGAGTTCTTCCTGCCACTGGATTGCAAAGGTGCTCGAGATCAGATGCTTATGCTGCACTCCTTCTCCTCTGTTATACAAGAAATGTGCCGGAGTTTGAGAGTGATCACAGATGAAGAGTTGATTCGAGAAACTTCAGGCAGCACCTCAGCTGGTAAACAAGAGGACGAGAAGCAACAACACAAGTTACTTTCTCCTGCCAAGAATTCCTCACATGAAGGAGGTTCTATTTCTTTTAATGATAAACGAGACGGTAAGTTTAAGGTTAACTCTGGTTTTGACTTGCATCATCTTTCAGCAAGTTTAGAACAGAGCCAATTTCAGCAGGATTCTGGACCAAGAACGAGTGTTGAGTCCTTCACTTTTGGGAATAATTCTTATGGTGCTAAAGCAAACATAAGGAAACAGAAACGGAGTGACAAGATTATTAGCTTGGAAGTTATTCGGCAACATTTTGCTGGGAGCTTAAAAGAAGCAGCTAAAAGCATTGGAGGTATAACAGCTTTTCTTTACCCATGATTAGAGCTAGTTGATGTATCAACCCTGCAGTATTTAGTGATATATGTATCGTCTAGTTTATCGTGTCCTATTGCTTGATAGTTGTCAATTTGACTGCTTTTCCTATTTCAGTATGCCCCACTACCTTGAAAAGAATATGCAGATATCATGGGATCACACGATGGCCTTCACGAAAGATCAAGAAAGTTGGCCACTCGTTGAGGAAGCTTCAACTCGTGATTGATTCAGTCCAGGATGGTGAGGGTCCCATTCAACTCAGTTCCTTCTACAGCAATTTCCCACAACTTGTGTCGCCAAATGTAGCAGGAACTAGTAATCACTTGTCGACTATAAAGACGAGTGGTGATTTCCTGCAGGAGAAGAATCCAGCTGAAGGGAACTTGTTGACTGCTGCTACCACTTCTTCCTCTGGCAGTCAAACCTCCAGTTCTAGTTACTGTTGTTCTACTGGTTCGAAGCAATCAGCTTTCCACGTCAATGGATTTATGCCTGTAGATGCTTTATCCACGGAACAGAATGGAGGGGTGTTGAAGAAAGCAAGGAGTGACGCGGAATTGCATGGGAAAGGCCAAGAGAAAACTAAGCTTATGATCAGATCATATAGCAACAAGCTTCTATGTGAAGACCCTGTTGCTATTGGAGCTTCAGCTATGCCAGTGGATAGCAACCGGGAAAATGACGAGGCTGCTTTTAGAGTAAGAGTTTCATTTGGGGAAGAAAAGATCCGGCTCAGCCTGCAACCACACTGGAACTTTAAGCATCTACGAGAAGAGGTCTTGGCGCGCTTCAACATAGAGAATGTGGCTGGTGTTAACTTGAAATATCTTGATGATGATGCTGAGTGGGTGCTTCTTACTTGTGATGATGATCTTGAAGAATGTAGGGATATACACAGATCTTCGAAGAACCCAACTATTAAGCTGTCTGTAATTCGGATCTGTCCTCCCAATCTTGGAAGTTCATTCGGTAGCGATGGGCCATACTAGAGTGGCTGTTGCCACGCATCAAGGTTGTTTGATGTTTTTTATGGAAACCATATGTTTGTTTGTTTGATTTGAAACACCAACTTGTGTAACATAATGTGCAGAATGCTATAGACAAGACAAAAATAAATGTTTATTTCCAAGTTCCTACTTGATTTTATGTTTCTTTTACAAATTTCAATGGCTTTTGTTATATAATTCTATGCTAAAGGTAGGTCAAAGCCATGGAGATAAATACACTAACAGCTTGTTCTACATAACTGGATCATCTAATCAGTGATTCACCATACAACAATGACTGCTACTGTTCCTCTGTGATTCAAAAAAATGAAGTGTTCCTTTGTCTGTAAACTAATCACGATACATGTCCGAAAAATAAGGCATTCTCTCTCCTAAGTTTTACAACACCATTCCCTTTGCAAGCTAAAAGAAGAAGGTAAAAAAGAGCACAAACGAAGAGCACTCTCACTACGCAGAGTAATTAGGCACGTGGTGGGAGTGGATAGGCTCGATTCACCTCCTGCCTCGGGTGATTTTGGGAACGATACTGCTGGGGCATGCGCCTATCAGAAGCCTGGTAACTAGAATGCACTCTAGGCTGTCTAGGCCTCTCTTTAGCAGTTTCAATTTCTTCAAGTGTTTCAACGATTTCCTGCATGGAGGGTCTGTTTTTGGGATCACTCTCAATACAATTGAGAGCAAGGTGAGCTATTTGCAATGCAGATCTTGAAGGATATCTCCCTTCCAAATGTGAATCCATCACACCCTTCAACTTCCTTCTGTCTTGTAAACTCGGCTTTATCCAATCAACCAGATTATGCTGTTTTTCTGGGCGATTTGTGTCGAGAGCACGCAGCCCGGTTAGCATTTCTACCAAGACCACACCAAATCCATAGACGTCACTCTTCACATACAAATGCCCTGCCCATATACATAGAAGAATGTGATGAGAATGATGGTTTATCTGCATATGCAAAGATCTGGTTCACGATCATATACCTGTGGCAACATACTCCGGGGCAGCATAGCCATATGTCCCCATAACCTGTGTGGACACATGGGACTTGCTCGCTGTTGGACCCAATTTTGCCAGCCCGAAATCAGATAACTTAGCGTGGTACGACTGATCAATGACAACAATATCAGAACACACTCTCATAGTGAAAGGCATGAATGTGAGGTGAAAGAGATTAATACCGAATCGAGTAAAATGTTGGAGGCCTTGAAGTCTCTGTAGATGACTTTTCTATCAGAAGCATGAAGAAAGGCAAGGCCACGAGCTGCACCGATCAATATCTTGAGCCTCGTATCCCACGGCAGTGGCTGAACAGCAGCACCCCCTAAATCATCATCAATTCCCAATTAGCTTAAACTACAAATTTACATCAATTAAACAGAGTTAATGAATATTGAAAATGAATCCCTTACTTCCGAAAAGATGGTTTTCTAGGCTGCCTTTCTGCATGAATTCATACACAAGCAGCAGTTCTGTATCATCCCAGCAGTAGCCCAACAGTTTAACCAGATTACGATGAGAGAGTTTCCCCAAAAAATTCACCTCCGACTGCACATCCAATCTCCAATTTAATCCTAATTATAATAAATTTGGAAACAAAGAAGCGAGCTAGACGAAGAAAAACCTGCCACTCTTGAAACCCCTGGAGGCTTTCGGAATTCAACTTCTTAACAGCAACGACGGTTGATCCGCTTTTGGAGTCGAGCCAGCCTTTGTACACTTTCCCAAATCCACCCTCTCCCACGACCGTATCGTTTCGGAAGTTTCTAGTAGCCGCGCGAAGCTCCGAGAACGTGAAGATCCTCAAAGAGGGGTGCGGCAGCATCTGCGCTCCCGGGCTCGGGCTCCCGCCCGCTGCCCAGAACCCGCTGCTGCCGCTAGACGACGTCGTCGTCGTTCCCTGCGATATCGCCACTGCAACACAACATCATTAGCTCTTGATCAAAGTTCGGCAACGGATCATATAAAAACTCGTGCATACCTGAACTAAGCTGGCCGGTGGTTTGGGGGCTTTGATCAACGGTTTTAGAGCTCCAGCAGATTCCCATCTCTGGCGTTGATGAAAATGCAAATTTTGACGATCAAATTACCACGCGTCTTCTTTAGGAATGGATTAGGCCTTTGGCATGACTTGATGGTGTTGCCTAATTGCCTTAATTTGGTTGTTGTGTAACAAACAGATCGAGTTTCCTGTTGGTTATCGACAATGGACGGAGTCGTGGGGGTATATTTATATAAATATTTTAAAGAAATGTGGAAAAATAAGGTCAGGTCAATAGTCAATTGCCCAATTTTTCAACCATGGACGGAGTTAAGTTTAGCTGTTACTTCCATGAATATCACTCCTAATATGCCAACGCAGTTTTGAATCACTCTCACTTACAAAGTCAAAACTTAACATGTATCTTTCATATTTAAAGCCCAAACTATACCATTGACAAAATATTAATATATATACACTTTCAAAATCTTTCGAGAAGATTCAGACTTACCAAAACAAATTGTTACACCACTTTTTAACAGGAGTTATTTTCGTTCCTTTAGATGATGCTCCAATTTCCAGGGACATTTTAGGTTCAAGTGTGAGCAGTCACTTTTTATTTCAAAAATTGAATTTTAGAGGTTGATTCCACACACAGGATTTTAAGCTAATTTGTGTTAATGCGATCTGTTGTATCGATGGAATATTATACTTACTCTGTCCCATGTTATTTACATTTTTCTCATCTCAAACTACTTACACTATCAATATTTTAAATAAGAATTATAATATTTAATTAATATATTAGAAAATCAATTAAGTATCTAATTATTAAGTGATCTCTCGTTACACTTAAAAATATTAATTTAATTACACTAAAAAATTAATTCCAACTTGACGACCAAAAATGAAAAGTGCGAGTAATATGAGACAAAGGGAGTGTAATATTTTGACATTAAAATATTTCAATTCTCTCAGATTTTGATCTTGTGAGTTCCCCTCGAGTGGAAATCAAATTTTAATTATTTAGAGTTAAATGCTAGTAGCATTTTTGTTGTGAATGTGAGTTCAGTCGACATAAAAACTGTGAGACGCTAAATTCCCCAGAGCTCAAGAAATAGGAAAGGTTCACATTACAAATTATATTTGCCATGTTTTTCTCCATTGTTTTTGCGGTTTCACTTTGCGTGGTGCACAGATATTTTGTTGGGTAATAGTGCCATGGCGAGTGGAGGAAGAAAGTTGCTTGTGTGTCATTGACTTTGCTAAATATTCAGACAATTCACGTTGTTACATCGCTATCCATATCGAAGTGTTGACACTAGGACTAGCACTCAGCTCATTTACAACGTATGATTCACATTTTCCAAATAATACATGTGTTTATATAGTATTAGAACAAATTAACAATGATGTGAGTGATTTCGCGGTCGAAATTTACACATTTAAAGCCTAATAATAATAAAATATACTTCCTCTGCCGGGGGTGTAATCGATTGCTAACTTTCTTAAGTTGTTAACTTACTAACTCATCAATGCAGTGTATTAAAAATGTCAACACAATAACATTAAAATGTCAACTCATAATTTTGTTGAACTTCAATATAATATATTGATATTATGGGTTGACATTTTGATATCACCGTGTTGACATTTTTAATACACTGTATTGATGAGTTAGCAACTTAAATAGGTAGCAATATAACGCACCCCTCATTTGTCACGTATAAATTGAAACATTTCATTTTTGGCATGCAATTTAGTACTATAACATTATTTTGTAAATCGAGTGAAAATAAAAAATAAGTAGTAATATTTTTATTTTAAAAAATAGAATATTTCAAAATGAAAATGATTTACATTAATTGAGACACATGAAGTAATAACAAAATTGACGCATCCCAATCCTCTATATTCTACTATTTTCAATTTATTTGATAGCATTTGGCTAGGAAGAGTTCGAAAGTTGCCTAATAATTAAATTAAAGCTACTTAATGCGCATTCACACGTTTGAGGAGTTTGAAGAACTAAGTGCAATTTCTGTGTGTGCTAGCCATTTCATGAATTAAGATTAGATAAATCAATTTCTTTTATGGTTAGCACTTAGCAATTCTATGTGTGCTAGCAAAGTTTTAAAAATTTATTTGATTCATTTAATTATAATCGTAGTTGACAAGATTGAGTGTTACATTGCAGTTAGTTTTTCAGACACTACGGACTCTTTCACGTTACTTCTAATGGCAAGCATCACATGCATTTCTAGTTTTTGTCACTCATCTTTTAATTTTTTCTGCTACAAGTTCATATTGCAGTTGCTTTGAGCAGTGCGACATTAAAAAATTATATCGAACTTTGGGACCATGATAAAAATCTTGACTTTATCAGTAACCCTCTGTATTGTCCATTACTCCTTTCTCCAAGAAATGTGTTTTGAATAGTAAAATTAAACAATTTTTTTGTCATTGCACCCGTAATCCTGATTTGGCATAGGTGATCCTTTTAGGTCGTCGGATTTGAACACAACTTTTGAATTTATATTAAGAAAATAAAAAATTTAATGAAGACCTTATGAGAAAGTGGGCTATTCTTAATGCAAATAATAAATAAGAGAGTATTAAAATAAGACAGAGCTATAATGTTTAGAAGGAAAAAATAATGCACATATTATGAGAAGATAGATCATAATTTTAAGATACAAGAAAATGAATAAGGTGTTGTTATTAGGTGGGTCTACGGTCACCAATTATCATTACGCACATTATGATATCTACAAAAAAATTTCTGTCGACCACGAATTTTTAGCGACTAAATTCGTAGATATATACACAAAAAGTCAACCAAACGCACTTTCATTGTTAGATAAACTTAAGTTTCAAAATCCAAATCATTCAGTCTCAGATACTTTCTCTTCCACACAAAAACTAATACTACTACAATCTAGTACAATATATAAAGCAAATCTAATCATTCAACCATACATACCTTTCACTGACGCCTGGTATGGTTGGCCGGCGGATCGCAATTAGTAATAATTTCATTGTTATTTATAAATTAGAATTACAAATTAGTAGTTGTAATTTAAATTTGATTAAGATGAATGTGCAGTTCATTCGAATGTATTAGAGTGCTTCTAAATCTAAATGAGGACAAAATTTCCACAAAAAAGACTATTATGAATTAGAATTACAAATTAATAATAATTGAAATTCAAGTGTGCAGTTCGTTCGAATGAGTGCTTCTAAATCTACACGAGGACAAAGTTTCCACAAAAAAGACATGATGTGTGATTTGATATGTAAATATGTACTGCAATATGCATGCTGAGATTTAAAAATTATAGTAATAATTGTAACACAATTACACAAATAGTTTTGTGTACCGTACGGACGTGTGCTGCACATTCACCGAATAAAAGATGAAATTTATTGGAAATACTCAAGTGGTTAGCCTTTGCCCATGCTATGAATTGGTCATATAATAAGGAATGTGACGAAAATGTCAAATTAACATACTTCAAATTTCAAGTCTGCGTGCCTTGCCCCTTGGAATGGTTAGCTACGCCACATTAATATTATTCTCCATCAGCATTTATAAGTAGTATTTTAAACTCCTTAACTTTGACTAAAACAATTTTTTTCGAGATGTATGACTAAACAAATTAATTCCATCTATATATAAGTAGTAATTATATACATTCCCAACCACCCTTTGTGGGAGGCGACAGTTGACATTCACCATCATACCATATTAATATATTGGGCTATGGACATCAAGGTTTGATCCTCATAAAATATCTCTGTTTTAAAGCTAGGAGGTTTAAAATATGGCTTAGAAGTCCTTTCGTCTATAATTGGCATTAATGTCCTAGAGTAATATAGAGCTTCTAATTAGAAAAAGAATATATTGGATCTTCCATTTCTGCAATTTTTTTTTTATCTTTATGAGCTATTGAAACTAATTAATGGAGGAAAAATTCGAAAATCTATTGATAGGCTGTGGAAATTCTTAGTTATAGAATTGTAGTCAATGCATGTAAAATAAATTCATTTGCGTGAATTTTCACTGACGAAAAATTGTATCAGTAGTTATTTTCTTGACACGCTATCAATGGCAACAAAATGATGCTATAGAGTGATACAATAAGATGGGATTACTTGTTCAAAGTAAAATTTAGCTGTTACTACTACATTCCATCAACCTGGCCTGAATCACTAATTAATTAATTAATTATGAATTAGTTAGTGACAATTTTATAATTAGAATGTCTTACTTTTAGAAAGAGCACAGAATACATAATATTGACTTCAAATTTAAATATAGCCTAATGGATACTGATTTAGTACTAATAATTACAGTAAAGTCCGTCCCATATTTGGAGTAACATTTAGAATTTACCATATTTGCACATAAAATTTTACCCCATTATTCACTAAAATTACACCCAAATGCCATTATCTATATTAAAATAAATCAAAACAAAAATAAAAAACCAAAAAGTTAAAGAGGGACCCACCATCAACCAACTCACATCATTTATTACACACTCCATCATCTCACTTCATTTATTACCCACTCCATCATCTCATTTCATTTATTACACACTCCACCTCTAACTTTATTAATTACATACTCCACCAATTCCTTAAAATCTGTGTCATAACTAATGGGACGGAGTGAGTACATTTCAACTTTCTGACATATGAATGCAGTCATAAATAATGGAGTCAAGTAATTCGGATTGCAATTCTAATAAAACAAACCCTAATTCAAATTGCATCCCCAAATATGTGCATAGCTGTGTTCGCATGGAAAATCCACCCAATCCACCCCCTCATTTTATTGCTCAACAGAGACGAGTACTACAATCGGTCTGCTCATACCACTTAATTTCCACACATTAATTTCTCTTCTGCTTTCTTCTTCGTTGCTGTTGTAAATTGTGTATATGACAGGCCGACGACGCCGTTGGGGTGGTGGCCGGACGGCTTAATACTCGGCGGAAGAGATGAGCAGGCCGGCGGAACCTGGATGGCTTGCAGCAGGGATGGGAAGCTTGCTTTCCTCACCAACGTCAGGGAAGCCTTATCCCGTTCACAACTCAAAAGCAGAGGAGATCTCCCCGTTCGCTTCTTCACGGTAATTCGATTTAATGATTGTTATGTTCATTTTGCTTGAGCTCGATCACTGTTTAATTGTATAATGAATTTTCAATTGGTAATATGTTAGTGCTATTATTGTGCTAAGACTGCATACTTTTCCAGAGCGGGAAAAGCCCCAAAGAATTTGGTGAGGAGGTGTTGGAAGAAGCTGATGAGTTCAATGGATTCAATCTAATCGTAGCTGATCTTTGCTCAATGAGCATGGTTTATATTACCAATAGGCCTATGGATGGTGGTCTCTCTATGGAAGAAGTTTCTCCAGGTATTCACGTGCTGTCCAATGCAAAGCTCGACACGCCCTGGCCTAAGGTTACATATTCCTTTCTACTCACTGATACTCCACTTTATTTCTTGTTCAATCCCAGGTTTAAATGAATTGCCGTAACTTTATTTATTCCATTAGGTCTGATCATGAAGGAAGAATGGTTTGTATTCAAGAATAAACACTTCATTTTGTTGATCTACCAACTGCAATAACTATGATCTTTGTTTTTTCCACTTGAGACACTCATAAAATCTGTTCGTGGCTGAAAGATCTTACTAATTGTAGCCTTGTTGCCAAGATGTTACAACTGCTGATTGTTTTGCATCTCTGCTTATCTACTGAGACAACACATAAAGCTATTCCTTCACTTGTACATTTCCATTGCATCAGGATTATCAATGCATATTCTCCAATGTGGTAACATGTTTAACATTCTTTGAGCAATGGCTCGCAGGCTCAAAGAGTAAGGCGTTGTTTTGAGGACGTGCTGGGAAAATATTCGGAGGCCGAAATCTCACTAAAAGAGATAACTAAAATGGTAATGAACGACACCACTAAGGACGATAGCGACCTCCCTGGCATTTACTCTCGTGAGTTCGAATACCTCACGAGTTCCATTTTCGTGGAGGCAGACACAGCTTCGGTAATACTTTATGCATATTATTTTGTACTATGATTTTGGACAATATGAATGCATAGTTGATAGCACTCTACTCAATTCACAGGGACGATATGGCACGCGAAGCACTTCCGCAGTGGTTCTAAGAACTGACGGAGCTGTATCCTTCTACGAAACGTACCTAGAAAATGATGCATGGAGGGACCATACAATAAACTTCAGTATTCAAACAGATAAAACTGCACCTTAATTTAGCCAAGCACAAGTTGTCTATATATGATCTTGTTACCCTTCATTTGTACTATAGTTATGGATATGTTTGCCTTTTAATTTCTGTATTTATGTTTTTGTTCTTTAATTGGTAGCATTAAATCTTGTTGTGGGTTGGTAGCTGAGCAGAGAGAAAAAGGAAACAAGAAACCACAAGAAAAGGATTGATACATCATATGCTTATTCAGATAGTAGTAGTACATAAGAAAGCTAGGTAGAGAGATCAGGCTGCGCATGTAGGGCAGGTGCAGCCGGTGCCGCACCTGCAGTGGGCCTTGCCAGTGCCGGTGCCTGTGATTTTGGTGCAGGTGCAGGGGTTGCAGCCACAATGCTCCCCGCACGAGCACTTCTTGTGGTCCACGGTGGAGCCCTCTGCTCCTCCTGTGCAGCTACAAGCCGTCCCACCGGGGCACGGCGACGGGCAACCACAGCTCTCATCGCACACCACACCGCTCCCTTTCATGTCCGCCATATTTTTCAATCCGTTTAGTGCGTGGGATTGATACAGGCATATTATATATATATCCCCTACACCGACTTGTAGTCTGAACGTGGCGAAGCAAACTACACTTGTCGCGAACACTCGATACTTATTCATTCTATCTTTATCTTCATCTTAAATTTGACATGTCAGTCGTGGGCCTGCCGCTTGTTACAAGATTTTGATCCATATGGGTTATTTCTACTTTCTGTTTATAAAAAAAGTTTGTACAAGCAGAAGAAGGCCCAACATTAGTTTTAAACCAGAATCCATATGACTTGATTCTAATTTCTGGTGATTCTGGAGTTTAAATTTTCATTCATTTGTTGTTGGATTAAGTACATGTATTTCTTTCTATAATGGGCATGAACCTAGGATATGAAATTAGGCCATACTTCGACCATGTACTCGTAAAAAACTACTAGTACTTCTAAGTAATAAGCTTTGGCAATCTTCAACCATACACTAAATGAGGGTGTAGAAAACTTCTCCAATTATGATGCTAACCCAAATTTGGTTTGCATTTTGCATTTTGCATTTTGCATTTTCTCTACGGACCAACACTAAATATGAGTATATACGATAGTTACTCTAAGATTTTGTGAAACATACTCAAACATGGTGTAAAGTTTGAGTTTGCAAAAATGAATAGGATAAAATTATGTTTGGATTTAATGTTAATGGTTAGAGATAACAATTTTCCTCTTTAGGTAAAAAACTACTTCATCTGTCCCTAAAAATTTGTCACTTATTTCCATTATCCGTTCCAAAAATTTGTCACATTTCACTTTTACTGTATTTGGTAGAAGACTTACATTCCACTAACTCATTATCGCTCACATTTTATTATAAAACTAATGTATAAAAATAGGATCCACATTCAACTAACCTTTTCAATCCACTTTCAATTAGCACATTTCTTAAAGAGTTATGCTAAATGGCCACATTATGGCCAGCCACACAGGGTTAGTTTAGTCAATTTAAAAATATGCGAAAATTAAAATTACTTAAATGTCCTTCCCTCATTTTTAGTCTTTGTTTCCCTCCAAATCATCATTGATAGATAATTCAGCCTTTTTAAAATTTTAAATTTGAATTAAAGATTTCATTAAATACTACTCGACTTAATAACAAATTGAATTACTATCCTCATTAATTACTACTCCATTTAATAGCAGATTCATTAGTACTCAATAGTGATTGAAAATTAAAGAGAATAAACTCACAAAACCTTTTCTATCCTCATTATTTCTTGTACATGTTAGTAAAAGTACGACGGCTTCTTTCTTAATACTATGAAATTAAATTAGAAATTAACAAAATCTATTTATAAAATTAAAATATATAACTACGAATCTTAGTTGTAACTCTTAAAATAAAATTTTATAATTGTATTAGTGAACTCATTAAAGAAAATCAATCCTATTGGAAATTATAATTGAAGAAATTAATCTACTACTTTTTGTATTTTATTGATTAAATGTAATTGAACAATTAATGTGATTTCTAGATTAAAATGAACAATCCAATAGTGATTAATGTATAACTTCATTCAAATTTAAAAAAATCACTATATTATAGTAGGGTAGTGATAAATTAACAAAAATTGTATACACAAAATTGGACATTTAAGGTATTTTACATTTAAAATGTAATGTATTACATATTTACCCTTTTTGTTGACCATTTAGGAAAGATTAAGTTTCTCATAATCAACATTTATATATTTAAGGAATGATTAGTAATTAATATGTAGATCAACCGTTACATAATAGTATCTCTTTCATTAACAAAATTGAGGATATTTCTTTTCTATTTTATCCAAATTTAAACTCTCCCCTACAAATTATATTCATATGGTTCATGATTTCATGATTTTCGTCGGATGAATATTATGATTAGGAATAAATTAAAATAAATTTAATAAAAAATTACAATACTTTTAGAAAAATATTATAGATTAACATTCTTCAAATTTGCAAAATACAGTACTACTGTAAAAGCATTTGAATTGACTTACAAATGGAGAATTTTATTTGATATTCACACACTAATACAAAAAATTATTTACCGTTTGAGTTTGCTAAAAACTGATAAATACGTACTAATTTTTAATCACTATCTAATAATCATTGACAACAAATTATTTTATCATGAAATAATTTTACAATTTAAAATTACAAAAACAACTATATGCATATATATTCAATTTCTTAATATTATCATTCGATGAAGAAATAATAATCATTCACTATCAGGTTAAGTTGTTACTAAATAATCTTCAAAATTCTAAGTTATAAAACAAATACATGTTTACATACTTAATTTTTTCGTATTATCATCCAACAAAATAACTATAATCATACTCATCCAATTATTTATAATTCCAAATTCTAATTAAGTTATAAAAACGATTACATTTATATATAATTAATTTTTTGTGCTATTATTCAATGAAATAGTCATAGTTATTCACACCCAATTATTTTATTATAAAATAATCTATAAAAATTCTGAATTATAAAAAACGACTACATATATATATATACTTCATTTCTTAGTCATCCAACAAAATAATCATAGTCATTCCTATTCAATTATTTCTTCATTAAATTCTTTAAAATTCTAAGTTAAACGACAACATGTATATATATTTAGTGTTGTCATCCAACGAAATAATCATTATCATTCGCATCTAATTACTTTAATAATATTAAGTAAAATTATAAGTTATGTAAACGTATATATTTAATTTCTTAGTGTCGTCATTCAAGGAAATGATCATAGTTTTTCACATTTCATTATTTTATTAATAAATAATCTTTAAAATTCTAAGTTAATAAAAACAACTACGTATGCATATACTTTATTTCTAAGTGTTATCATTTAATGAAATAATAACGGTCATTCTCATCCAATTATTTTATTATTATATAATTTCTTAGTGTTGTCAAATTAAATAACAATAGTCATTCACATGCAATCGTTTTATTTTTAAATATTTCTTAAAATTCTAAGTTATAAAAAAAACAATGTATGTATACTCAAATTCTTAGTGTTATCATCGTCCAGAGCTTTTGTCCTAGCGGCAAGGAGTTTAGACATCAATGTATGAGGTCCCATTAAACATAAAATGTTATTTTATTATCCACTGAAAATGACACATTTTATAAACCAGAAATAACATCTTCTGTATTTTTTTTTCTCTTTAATTTTAATTTATTCTTTCTTTATTTAACTAAAAAAAACAACAATAGTACTATTAAAATCCTGTGACATTTAATATGATGGAGTGAGATTAATAATCATTCACATCCAATTATTTTGCTATTAAATTACCACTGAAATTTTAAGTTTTATATATAGACGACTGCATGTATATACTTAATTTTCTAATATGATCATTCAGTAAAATAATATCCACGTTCTTTTTAGTCTTTACTATTTTATTTATTTATTTATTTATATATTTAAAATTGACATATAGTAATGTAATATCCAAAGCTACGTTGGGGCTTAGTCCTTTTTTTCTTTTATTTTTTTTCTTAAATTTGTACTAAATGAGATTAATTTAAAATTGTAAAGTAATTTCTTTTTGTTTTCATCATTTTACTGTTAATGCACAAAAAATTACTATAAGTATAAAAATTTTAAGATATGTAATCTTATAATTATGAATTTAACGATAATTTAGTGCTAAATACTATATTCGTTTGTTAAAACATATGCATAAGCAACAATCTTGTCTACCATTAAATTATCTTAATTTATAAAATTTCCATATATAAATGACATCTTCCACATTTTCATATTTTCCATATTTTATAAAAAGGGTAATTTAGTAAGAAAATAATACTTAATAAAAAAATCGGTTTAAATTAAAACCGGTTTAAAATATAAGGGCAAATTGTATATACAATGTTTGTGAATTTATCTTTACCCATTATAGTATTGATATGAATCTAAACACTATATTAAATTGTTCTATTTTTATCTAAAATTCAATTCAATCGAGTAGTATATATTAAAAATCTCAAGTATATCAAATTAATCTACTTGCCTTTTATATTCTAGTTTTAGATGTAATTGGACAATTAAGGTGAATTTAGATTAAACACAATTCAAGTTAATCTCATCACTATTGAATTGTTCAATTGATTATGTTCAATTGAATTGTTTAGTTACATCTTATAATCGATTGAATCTAAACACTATTGAATTGCTTAACTAATTATATGTTCAAATAACTCTAAGTTCAATTGAACTTTTTAGTTACATCTTACAATCAAATGAATCTATCTGAACTACTCAACTGATTCTATGTTCAATTAACTCCTAGTCCAATTGAATTGTTTAGTAGCATCTTTATAACCGAGTGAATTTAAGCACCATTGAAATTTTCAATTAAATATTTGTTCAGTTTACACTTTACACTAAGTTCAATTGAATTATTAATTTAGTTACGTCGTATATTTGAATGAATCTAATCACTTTCGAATTGTTCAATTGATTACGTGCTTAATTACTTATAAGTTTAATTGAATTATTTAGTTATGTAGTGTGTTTACATGGATCTAAGCACTATTGAATTATTCAATTATTTCTAAATTCAATTGAATATTTTGGTTGCATTATATTTAAGTGAATCTAAGCACTACTAAATTATTCAATTATAACTAAATTAATTGAATAGTTTAGTTGCATCTTATATTTAAGCGAAACTAACCACTAAATTTTGTTCATTTCAATATAGCTTCAATTAAATATCAAACTAATCTATATTCGGTTGAGTAATCTGTTATCTTAATTTTTAAATCAATGTGTTTATTTGTTTATATGATTATTATCATTGTTACTTTGTTAATAAATTTTGAATTATTATTATGTCAAATGTTACTGTTTTGTTATTATTTCAGTTACTTGATTGATTTTAATTGATTAATATAAATTCAAAATCCCATCAACCTTCTTAATTTATTAGATTATTATATTGGACCAAATTTATTTAAGGATTATTTGTTGTTTATTTTTATAGCTATTTTTAATTGTAATCGATAATTTTTAAGTAATAAGTATTATGTTGTATTCTGTATTTTTCTTAAAATTTATTACTATTATTTTAAACAAATAAAATGATATATATTACCTTTTGCAAAATTAGACAATTGAGTTGAATTTTAAATTCAATTGAGAATTAAATTTTATTGTTTACATTGTGATTGAGTTACTACTGATTGTATTGATTTAAAATTGTGCTACTAACTAATTAGTAGTACCTCTCACGGGGAGAGAATAGTTTTAAATTTAAATTTGAAATAATATCCTCCTTCTCTCTTGTTAGCATGCTTCATTAATGGCATGATTAATCGTGCTTGATTAAATACAAGCATGTTGCTTTAATTAATTATCTACAACATCTACATTTATCAAGATGAATAAATTTATCAAAATTGAAAATTAGAATTGACCATAAAATCAATTTATTCACACATCCTCCTTGTCTCTTGTTCCAATGCTTTACGCACGCCATATCCATTTTTCTGCAACAACACTTCTTCAAAAACAATCAAAACTCTTTCTATTGATTTATCGAAATTTACAGATAATGCAAAACAATTTCACGAAAAACATTTAAGAAATCCATCGAAATTTTCCAGAAAACCAAAACATCAGCAGCTGCATCGATCGTGAATTTCAACCAAAACGTCAAAGTTATGTAGGGCGACCATGCGCCCAGATACTCAACGACGGCCAGCTTCTCATCATCCTGCTCGACAACTCCTTCAGCTCTAGCTTAAGTAAAAAAATCAACACTTATTTGCTATGCTTCATATCGAACTAAACTCATACGAAAAGTTTAATTTTTGTGTTAATGCTGGCGGGAGAAGAACCGAGACCGCCAATTTCTCTTCCAAATATTGAAAGGATATAAAAGTAAAATCAAGTAATACTAAACCGGAAATTTTAAGTAAATCGGTTTTTTTTGCTATTAAACCAGTTTATGGCTGGCCATAATGTGGTCACATAACATTATTGTTTCTTAAAACACGTGTCAGGTTAAATGGTGACAAATTATTATGGACGAAGTAATACATTTCTTTCACCTCACTTTATTCTCATTTATTTTATTATTTCTTTCTTTCTCCACCTTCTCCACCTAGTAAAAAAGTAATAGCACATCATTTTATTTAAATTTTGAATCCAAATTATAAACACACTTATGACAAGACGAGGAGGGACAATAAAACAAAGATAATACATTCAATTAATGTTAAGTGCTTTTGTGTGCCACATCGCACCCACATGTCTGGCTGAACTGCACATGCTCTCATAAACTCTCTTGAAGCAAAATAATGGATGTCCATTTCAAAGGGTCTACAGAGCTGGAGATTTGAAATTCTTACATCTTGTACAGATACTACATTGGAGATTAGAAATCTTTACATCTCGTACAAAGACTACGTTGCTTCATCACATGGTCCTAATCCTGTTGGTATAGCACTTTCGACTATGAGGTTCAATCATTAAACAAAGGGATCAAAATTTCTTGCTCAGAAATAAAAAACTAAAAATAACATTCTATACTGAATCGACACGTTTCCGTTTTGCAGATGTATCTTGGTGATCGTCTTTGAATGTCCAACCAGGAAAATCCAACTCCGAAAACAGACATGCAGGAGTCGTTTTGTAGAATGCCAACGGCACCTGTTTGACCCTTCGCCTAATCTGTAAGGTTTCCAAAACAATTACTAATAATGTCTTTACACCAAAGAATATCAAATAACTCCCCCAAGTGATTCAGAAGATCTTGTGAAGCGGATTGATTAATTACCTCATCACCAAATATGGTTGCATATGATCCCGAACTAAAATCGCTTACTGCAATTTCAGGAATTCTGCTTCTTACAGCCAAATCATTCAACACAGACAAAGCGAATCTGGTCACATGAGACGAATACATAAGTCAACAGTAGCAAGAAAGTTGAAGACATGGCCAGGATACAGGCAGTAGCAATAGACAGAAAACAGTGAATTTAGCGCATACCTTGAGACCGGAGGGCTGTAATGATGTCGAAGAGTGTCAATCTCCCAGAGAGAGCTTCCTGCTCAGTCATTGCCAAAATTATGCATATCAGTTTTCTATTAATAACATAATCAGCTACAAGCGAAATGAAGTACAATTCAGTTCACATCCTCGAAAGGTTTGCTTCAGGGAATAAGCATTACATGGACATTTAGATTAGTGATGAGACCTGATTTGCATACCATTGCAGACTTGAACTGTAAAAGATTTGTAGTGATGTCACTAGTTTCTATATCATAAATTTGATCATCTTTAGCTTTAGATTTAATCCATTTCCAAAAATTCATGTCATTCTAGAAGATGACTAAGTTAAAAATTCATGGCAACATAACCCAGCATGAAAAGTGCAACCACCTTGGATATATCGCAGCATCAGAAAGGGTGGTATTAAAATTTTGTTTTTATTATTCTTATGATGTTGGGATTTTATGTATTTAGATGGGTGGGATGAGGGCTTGGGTTTTCTTTTTTCCTTTTCTCCCTTGCTGGGGGATAAGATAAGATTGTATCGCAGCTGTTGAGAACTATGTAAAAAAATCAGAATCCCTAACTCATAGTCTCTGAACAAAAGAGAGACAGAATTTCATTCAACAAATGATAATTAGACCAGAAATAAAGAATAGCAATGAGATGAAGAGGAAATAACAGCAGGCATATGTGGCAGTAATGTATATATACAAGCAACACAAATAAAATAGAAGAAAGCTTACTGATAGCATTGGTATTTTTGGGATCATTTTCTTCATTTTTGAAGTGATCAATTCCTGGTTTCTCTTCAAACAAATCTTTGTTCGCGCCATCAGTACTGTTTTTATCTTCGGAAGTATCTATTGCAGTATCCAGACCCATTTCCTACACAGTGGGTATATTATGCATCACTAAGTCATGTCAATAAATCTATGGAATGCACAAGAACGGGCTACACTGGACAATTCTCTGCTCTTTGCAAGAGTCTAGACATGAGGATGGATTGTAAGGTCAGTATCCTATCATACAAACATGATTGATAGACTAATTACATACTCTAGCAGTCGAAAGCTTTTACAGGTAGTTGAATATTTCCAGAATTACTGTCTTCATGTCATGGAATGCATACAAATGTATGTATATTTTAAAACTGCTTAGTACAAAGTTTTACAGGTTTCTGGCCTGTTCATTCAGAGAAGCTATCATAGAGTGCACAACGGATATTGGCTTTCATGGAAAAAGGGTAAAAATTACACAAAGTAGAGATCTCCACTGATATAATCCAAAAAATGGGTAAACAAAAGGAAAACATGATTGCTCTTACCCTGTGCACCAGAAAATTAATTGAAGGATGCCTTTGTAGAAGGTTGTGAACCAAAGCAATGATGACAAGTGCTCCTGAAGGAGGAGCAAACAGTGCTAGTCTACTCAATTTCTTGCAGAAAGCAGCAGCAAGATATGCTGGAAGCAGTGATGATTTCAAGCACGAGTCCAACAGCTGAGGATAACATATTACAAAAATATGAAATTAGCACTATGGAGCTGTCTGATAAAGAACAACTATTTATAAAGAGTACAAAGGCATTAATCTTTTCCACACTGTGCATCAGGCATATTTTAAGCACACATGCAGTGATAGGAACAGTTACATTTTTTCACCATAAATTAGAAAAACAGTACAAATAGAAGAAATTAAATAAAGTTCTGCTGAGTTTTTACAGCCTTACGGCTTTTAAAGTAAATTCATGAATTCTCAAACAATTCGCTAAATTGTTTTTTTTATCAAAATCCCACCATCCAGACAGTACAAACCATTCTTTACTTTTGATAGTAAAATGGCAATGATCCAAGTGAAAGTATGTGTACCTACTACCTAGTTCAAAAGACTTGGACAATTCATCCATGTACCACATTCTAGGGGTCCTTACATATGCCATGGAGATTTTCATTCCCGTTGTGCAGTCCATGTCGGTTAAAAATGAATTCGCTAAGTTCTTGAATACAGAAATTCTTAAAAGGATTGGCAGAATAGTCAAAGAGGTTACATAATCACCTTTACATAGTTTTTGCTCATCATTACCATGGACTAAAAGCCATTTTGGTTGGTCACCTCAGCTACATTATCAGGGGACTATTGTATAAACTAAGTGTTTAATCCAAACATCCTAAATAGTTTCGCAAGGTATTTTAGTAAGATGAACAAAATTATAAAGACAAGGAAGAAAAGGGCAGTAGCTTTGAAAAATTGCAAGTATTAGCATATCAACATTTGATATCTCATATACATGCCTACAACCATTCCTCTTCAACATCTCTAAAGATGAGTACAACTTGGCCATAACTACTCTCGAAGTCAAGTTCAACAACCAGCAGTAGCTAGCTTAAAAGATCCACATAAAATAAAATACAAATTCAATGAGATTGTATATCACTTACCTGGAAAAATTTTGATCTATGTTTTGCCATAAACACTGAGGGCTCCAACAGAGCATAAAGTTTATTATAGAAGTTGGGGTACTCAAGGCCATGCTGTGTCATCAGTATAAACAGGCTGCTGAGAGCCATGACACTCACAACACCACCTATGTCATAGGATCGTGTCAAGAAATCACTGCAGATGAACAACACCACAATATCCATTAAGTATGAGAAATTTTGATTAGACAAAACCAGACAAAGGTTAGTGCAATTTACCATAGCATGATTGGGTTTGAGAGGTGAGAAATGACAGATTGGTGAAGTGTTACAAGAACCTGTACATGAAGTAAATATATAAGTTATCCATTTAAAAAGTAAAAACAAAGAAAATAGCATAGACAACTGTCATGACCAACCCAAATATTGACTTTTCTAGATATCATGGGAAAGGAGATGAAGTATACAGATTTGGTGGAATTCAGGTCTTAATGTGTTATGTAATGAATTTATAATATAAAAAATGTACGAAAATAAATAGACAAAATAGGTTAAAATTTAAAACGATATTCATAGAAGGATGTTACTTATTGATAAAACTCATTGAGCATCAATGCATCTTATAAACCAAAATGGTAAAGAGAAATGTATTTGAGATTAAATATTAAAATGAAAGAATTCAATGTAGAGCAGTTCATGGACCCTATGACATTCATACTTAACCTTACCTCTTTGTAAACATCAAGAGGAAGAGGCAAACTGAGGAATGAAATCCATGCTTTAGTAAACTTCAGTTTCATTTTCTTTGCAACATTTTTGGAAGATAAAACCTGTGAAGTTCCAATATTGGGGATGCTTAGTAGGGAGAAGCAAAACATACTAGTAAAGATCATAACCACTGTTCTAAAATTCATCCGGAGAACTTACCTTGTCATTGTTTTTCCCAAGTAAAGTTCCTGCTATATGCAGAGAAAAGGAAACAACACTGTTGTTAGCAAAATGTTCATTAAGATGATTAAGATGCATTGGAAACTTGCAAGTAACTGAAGTGCTTGCAGAGCTTAAATATGTGCGAAGTGCACCATGTTCAAAAAGTAAAATGCGTTCAATGCTTCTCCTTGATAACAACTCAAATTATCATTAGGAATGTCAAAACCAACAAAATGGGGCAAGTACTAACATAAAAATATCAAAATCTGTTAACTTAACAAGATATTTGCCACAACAATCTTTGTTGGATAGTGAACTGTTACAACCAAATCGGCATATTTTATCTAATAGCCTGGTGATTGTTCCAGCTTATCAACAGAAGAAGAGGAGTGATCTATTTACTCTCTTGCATCCTCATAGTGTTTCCGTGCAGTCAGAAAGAAGAAATGGCCACCTCAATTCTTAAATCAGAATAAAGAAATCAATGGAAGTAGAGAAATGTTTACCATCAATTCAAATGCCAATTTAATCAAAAGTCGTATAGTAAAATACTACGATGCATCAACCACAAAGCTCAAATGACATGATAAATTAGCAATGGGAATGCCATAAAACTACCTGAATCGTTCCACATCTCTAACTTCTCCTGTACAGCTTCCAACGGTTGGATGCAGGCTAATAACTTATACATCTTTTGAATGGAAAGCTCGATGCTACATATACAACAGGAAAATAAGTATAAGCACATAAAGAGTTAGAATATATGAAAATAGAGAAAATGTATCACCAAACACCACCTCTCAGCTATCATATATCTTAATCTAACAGGTGATAAATTTCCTTTATTTTCCAGGAGTGTTCTTTAACTGAAATGTACAACTCTTTATATGTATAAAGTATCAGTGACCTTGAGAAAATTAATCTTGCAGCATATGCAATTCCTGCATGCAATGGATTTTCCACGGGTACAGAACCAAAATTGAAGAGAGTTTTAGCACATTAACACTTGCTTAAAAGGAGGAGAAACCAGGTTCTATCTTGATTGACAATATTTAATGCTAATTGGTGCATGAGCTATGTGCTGCATGGGCATGTTCTTTGTTACTTATAATTAGCACCTCTTCACTCCGGCCATGGTTGTAATGAGATATGTGGGGGGCAAATATTGTTACTTATAATTACCCTCACTTGACTATTGTTTGAGCATTTTCTACCAAATTATAACAACTTGTGGAAAGGGAAATATCTACAATAGTAATGCTGAGCTTTACATAAGTAAACAACTATATGTTCTATAGAACTGTTCAATCAATGTTGAATATATACTACTCCCTCTGTCCCAGCCTAGTGAGACGTTTTCGTTTTTGATATGTTCCAACCTAAGTGAGATGTTTCCTCTTTTAGCAATAATTAGCTTTATCTTCTTATCTGTCTTACTTTATCCTCTCTCCTACTCAATTCTTTCTCTCTATTTCTTACTTTATTCTCTCTCTTACTTTACTATCAATAACTTAATTAACTAAACAACACCACCTAAATTCCATCCAATGCCAAAATAGAAATGTCTCAATTAGGCTGGGACGGAGGGAGTATACTTTACCAATTCCAGTCATTTCAGACAACAACTTCCATGAGAAAACATTCACTAACCTTGGTCTTGAAAGCAAATCATTCGCATCTTGGCTTGCTTCTTTGTTTTCTGTCACGGAGAACACAATTTTATTAACCGAGAAACAAATATGGCTCTATTAAGGACATATGATATCACTTGTTCTATGCCCATTGATGAGCATCATAATAGTATAAAGAGAACGGACCTTCTTTCTCCAAAGTCCGAGCCAGCTTTTCAAAGGAACTGCAAGTATAGAGCCTGTACAGTACAATTTTACTACGAAATGAGGTTCGGCAGAAAGTATGTTCACAGGAGGGGAGGAGAGAAAATGCTCCTAAAAATAGGTGCAACACTTTGAGCAATAACGAAATCACAGGATTAAAAATGTGGAACTTCTTCGGCAGTCAGTATAGTGTAAAACAGAATTTCAAACGTGATCATTGATAGCATTACATCTTACTTTTAATGTTCATCGAGTGCAATTGGTCGAAAGATGTGCTCGAGAAATTTGGAACTTACCTAACATCAACGTAATTGAAATACTTCTCTGATAGCATATCCAGTACAATGTCATCAACACCCAGTTCAGACCGAACCTTCAAGGATAAGACCATTCAAAAGTAGATATGAATCAACAACCAAGAACTTAATATGAATTTCAGATGGATGACAGAAGATTATGAAAAAGAAAACAACCACAAATAGGAAAGAATATGAAACCAAACTTACAATAGCACGGAGAAGCTTGTGATAAATAGCAGTATTGAACTTTCCCGCATTGCCGACTTTCACAAATTCCATTATTGAATCAAGCACAACTTCCTGCATAAAAGAGATAATCAGTCACTGATAAAGTCTAGGAAAATAAAAAATTGATGAGTAATTGTACCCGAAGAGCACCGTCGGATTGGGAGGAGACGACGAGATCAATGAGGGAGTGCGTGAGCTCGTCGAACTTGGAGCGAAGCCACGTGAGGTAAATGAATTCAGGGTCGGGGTTGGGGTCGGAATCGGGATGCCTGGACGAGGAAGAAGGGAGCTTGGGGATGAGAGGAGTAAAGAAGGATTGGAGAGAAAGGAGAGATTCGAGGGCGTATTGTGGCGGGGAGTTGGGGTTGATGAAGGTTAGGAGAAGGGGGAGGTTATTGACGTGAGCTCTAGAGGTCAGCAGCTGCTGTCCCATGGTTTTCAACTCGGATAGACTATGCTTATTTCTCTTCTTTTGCTTCTTCTTCTCCGATGCGACGGACGCCATGGCTGCTGCCGGTTGGAAACTGGTACTGAGGCGACAGAGATGAATGGGTTTATGGGTTTAGGGATTCGAATCTATGTAGGAAATAGGGCTTTGTCCTTTTGTGTTGTTTACTTTATTTTGTATCCATTTTCTATCAGGCCCAAATTACATTTTGGGCTGATTTAATCTTCTGACCCCAAAATAATTAGTTCGATTCTAATTTATTGGACCCAAATTACACACTCCAATGTTGAGAGTAGTAAAAAAAATGTGTTTAAAAATATTGAATTTGAATTGAACAAAATATGAAAATGAGTCCTTTTTAGAAACTATGAACATAAGTCCTTTTTAATAACTCTTGAAAAATATGGCATACTAAAATTATTATACTCGTACTACATATTTTTATCCACTAGCATAGGCTAAAACTAATGGAGTACGATTATCATCAAAGTTTCAAGTTACTAGCATCAGTCACCACTCTTTTTTGCCTTTGCACCGATGGCGAAGAACTCTAGAATGACTTCAAGTGTACAAAAGCCCAAGATATTATGTTCGTCAGCACGTAGATGCTGAAACAACCCGTGAACCCAATGGAGGAGAGCATCAACGACAATGTGTAGGTGACTATGTTGTTGCACAGCTAAAACGTGAGGGCACAGATTGGCATGCAGATGGCCCGGACCTTTGTTGGAAATATCTCTGAGCACACAATGTTTGGGATTGGCCCGTATCCCATGGCAAAGAAGCTGCTGAAGAAAAGCACCCTGGCTGTTGACACGGCCGCCGTCTTAATCATCTCGCTCACCTGCACAACTCTTACCACTTACAAGGGTCACATGGGATGCTGTTACCACTGGATTCGTCATCACTTACCTGAACGACATAAACAAGCTATTGGAGGTTTGCACAGATAAATTAACAGTTAGAAAGCTTCCCACTTGACAATAGCTTCCTATGACATGAAAAAGGCATCTTATTATTTCAGTACTCCACATAACTTTTATTTTGCAATCTTACGCATAGAAAAAAATGACTAGGTGAAAATTGTTACATTCATAGTAGATGGCAGAGAATTGTGTCTGACACAATGAGTCAATGACACATATGACACGGACCCGCATCAGTCAGGCGCCGTTGGCGAGGAGTTGAGCGATCAGCCGGAGAGAGGGCGCGAGGAAAGTCGCGGCCTACCGGAGATGCCGCCGTCGATCGCGACAACGAAAGGGAAGAGGAACGTTCGCCCACCTGAAAGATTGGGAGAATACGTTCCCAAATAGATATCGAGTCTTTTCAATTATTTTGAGTCTTTTTATTATTTTTGCTTTTGTTTCTTTCCTTTTGAATATTAGTATTTTTGGTATTTATTTTTGGATAAGTGTCGAGCGAAGTTATAAGCTCCGTTTTGGGTTTTCTTTTTTGATTCTTTCCCGAGATGAATAGGATTAGGTCGAATCAACCCTAGGGTCCTTAGTCTATAAATAGGGCATTTGTTCGTACTTCACGATTATGAATAAAATTAACAATTGCCCACAAATCTTGTGAATTAATCTTCAACCCTAGTTTCTCACGCTGCCCGACGGAAAACCGCGCACAGCTTGGAATCTAGCTTTCCGCCGACCCTACGCTAGGGCGCCGGAAACGTGTTTGATCGATGAAAACTTAGTCGCCGATCCTAGTTAAGGAGGGAGTCCTTAACAACTAGTGCTTTCATTGAGAGTAAGGAGGGAGTCCTTAACAACATACACACACACACAGATACTCTGAAAAGGCAAGACTGAAACATTTCATAATTAATCGAACTTCATAAATGTATCTTAGGTTCATTACATGACCTTATATATGGACTGTTAAAAGTATTGTCCTTCATCTGTTGTTAGATGGGAATGATATGAATATGCATTTGTTAACTATCTCCGGAACATGATTCCTGGAAGGATTGATTATGGGGAATTTGTTACTACGACGGCAAAGAAAAATGGTGGCATTTGAAGGTGAATAATGCGAAACAGCTTGAATATTAGCACGAGAGATGCTCCGGGAGCGCTTACCTTTTTACAGGTATATAACAGGATACTTTGCCTTCACTTTTTCTCATTTCTAGGTTATCACAACGGGTGAAACTCTTTGAATTGCACAAAGAGATCCTCTAGAACTATAGGAACATTTTGTGCATACATACAATAGCTGAATGCATACAGAAAATATCAAAGTCTATAGCAGATTATACAAATGTTGCCATGTGGAATTCAATTGTAAGATTAACGGTTTGCCACTTTTCCTTTCATTTCCATGTCCCTACTGATATATTTTCTGTTGGATCTGCCAATACCATATACTTTGAATGAGGATGACAATGGAAGCTACAATTGTGTTTCCCCTTCAGTTGCTCATTCATATTTCTGGAAATATATAGAGAGTGTTTGCAATTATATTACAAACAAAATACCCACCAATTACTGCAGCAACAGAGTATTTGTAGTTTCTCTAAGGTATTGCATTTGGTATGGTCATAACGTCGAGATACAAGCTGCGATATTATATTTGAGTTGCAGTTTCATTTGCTATTGCAATCTCCTGCAACAGAATTGCGTAATATGAGTTGATATTGCAATGAATATCATAATTTGGTAACTAGTGTGAACAGGCTGATATTTGAATGTTGCATGCACACCAAAATATACCTTAAGCTGTGCTTTGCCTGAAAAGATGCATTTTGATGTGATGGCTCGCCCCTCATCTAACAACCATCCCACTTCACAGCAGGTTATTTCATCGTCTTCTCTCTTCTTCACTGAGGACCATAGTTGTTTGGGGAGTAATACAAGGCCTCCCTCATCTCTGATTGATTTGCTTGCACGTTCATCATCAAGTTGTTGGATCATCTTTTATCAGCAACACAAACAATTCCACATTCATTATATCAATGGATGCCAAATAGCCAAAATAAGGAGGAAGATATTATCATCACATACATTGTGAGAGGCATCAAATCTGGCAACAGCGCTGCTGCCTTGCCAAACACCACAAACTCGTGAAGCTTCAAGCCGCTCTGTGGCAGCAAAGGCCGCATCACGAATGGCGCATCCACCGAGCTGATCCCCGTTCCTGAAGGGGCCATACCACTGCTCCACAAACACCTTGATCCTAACCAATTTCAGCTCGGAATCGAGCACCTGAATCACCCTCACCCTAGACTCTTTGTTATTGGGATCAATGAGGCAATGCTCCAGCTCAATTGATTTGACTGAAGGATCAGCTGCTACGTAAGATCCGGTGGATGCATATGCGAAGGTGGAGCCATGGTGTGCCGAAATATGCCTCTCCTCTGAGGAGTAGACGGTGGCGGCGTCGGCTTCACATCCGACGGTGGGGAGGAGCTTGATGGATCTGTAGGTGAGAGAGGGGGTGTCAGCGGTAGCGAGGGTGGGGCACTGGGTTTGCCAGTCGAATACCTTGACCTCCCACTCCCGGTACGCCTCTGGCACCACCGATTCCGGCAATTCCACGGCTTGCCCCTCCGCCGTGAAATCGGCCCCAAATCCGTCCCATTCTCCCGAGACCTTTTCAGCAAATTCTACCCAGCCTTCATTGATATACAAATACGTGATTGATAATAAACCAATCAATTATTAATTGGACAAAATAGTAAGAGAAAGTTGTCTCAGTAATTACTGGTGGTTGTAGATATCGAAGCGGAATCGTTCACGTCGGCGGTCGTGGTAGCGGCGGAGATGCGGGTGAGAATCGGAGCAGCAGGTGTGCTAGTACTGGGACTAGTATTACGGAATTGGTGCGTAATAGGAAATTGGAGGGTGGAAGACGAGCGGAGGGATAAGACGGGCGGGTGGCGCTGCGGAGAGGGTGACAGGATATTGGTATTGGAGGAGAAGAAGGCTGCCGTCATGGCCATGATATTTTAGTAATATCTCTCAACCTTTCTGCAAATCGCTGGCATCCAGATTGTTTCGATTCGATACACCAAAATATGGAATTGCACGTCCATCCGCCGCCGCAACCACCACCATTCGTTTGTGATTGGTTGGGGACAAAAGCGACAAAATTTATGGACTATGGCACATTGATTTACTGCCTATAACAAATATAACAGTCACGGTCATTTTACTTATAATCGTCGGTGCCTCTCTTTGTCGGTGTTGGTAACTGGCAACCGGCAAGAGCAACTCCAAAGGGAGAAGGTAAGAGCATCCACAATGGATGCCCGATCTCACGTCCGATCGGTCGAGATCAGGTTCGGGCTTGATCGGGCATCCATTACAAGTCTCGGGCATGCCCGAGGAAGACCGAAAGTTCAGTCACGCCCCATCTCTCGCCCGATCCATCGGGCGTGAGATCAGTGGCGGACGCAGAAATAAATTTTAGTAGGGGCTATACTAAAAAATTTTATTGTTAACAAAATATACATATTTCCCCTGTTTGTGAAATATTGTTCCTTTTTGCCATTTTGATCCGTCTTTGTTGTACATTTTTTTCTTATGGAGTCCACTTTCATCTAAATCATTATGCACATTCTATCTTAAAACTAATATATAAATGTGGAATCCATATTCCATTAACTTTTTCAACTCACTTTTCTTTGTATTTCTTAAAATCTGCGCTGAGATGTGGACAACATTTTACAGATATATATATACTTCATCCATCCTAAAAAAAAAGATTAGTTTTACTATTTCGGGTCATCCCGAAAATTAGAGTATTAATATGAAAGTTTCTACTACGACTAATAATGTGGATTCCACAATCCATTAATACTATTTCTACTATCTTTTTCCTCTCTCTTGCTTTTTTTTTCATCACTCTTATTTTACTAATTGTATATTAAAACTCTTGTAATTTACAAATTTATATATTATTTTAGAACAAAAGAAATATATGGAGTAATAATTATTATAAAAATGCATACATAAATTTTACATAAAACTAATCCAACAAAAATTTAACTATTTTGAGAAACCCTTTTCAGTTTTCAATAGTCATTTGAATAAAAAACGGTAGTGTCAATTTAGGATACAATTTTACAAGTGTTACTACTGAATGGATGATAACTTTAAATTTAGTGGCACTTTTTAAATTACTCCTATTTTAAATATATAAAATATCCATAGCCGTATTTAATGAAGAAGTAGGCAATTGATATTTTCAACTCTATTATTATTATATTCATTTTAAGTTTAACAGTTTATTCTCTTCTTCCCAATTCTACCTAGACGTCACCACGGTTCATGAACCGCCGGTTCCCGGTTCGGAACCGGCGGTTCCGGTTCAAAAAATATGGAACCTGAACCGGCCCGCCTAGGGTCAGGCGGTTCTGGTTCCGGTTCAGTCACGGTTCCAAGCCGGTTCAAAACCGGCGGTTTCCAGACAGTTCCGGGGCGGTTCCGGTTCGGACTGCCGGTTCAATGCCGAATTTTTTTATTTTTTATTTTTTAATTTTATTCCGGTATAGTACTAATTGTAGAGTTGTAGGTGTAGTTGTAGTCTTGTACTATCGAATAAATAAATAAAACGAGAATGACAATTGACAAATGGAGTAGAAGTCGACATTGGAGTTGGAACAATTGGAATTTTATTGAAACAATCATACAATCATACAAATTTGAACGATATGTGAATGTCGATATTACAAATACAAATGTTGAAAATTGAAATTACAAAAGAATCAAAAGACTTAAATAAAAAAAGTTGAAGTAAAAAACAATAAATTATAAATGTAAATAGATAGTATATATATATACTTTAACTTCTAAGCATTTAACCGCCGTTACTGGGTTTGATTTTTCGCGTCCAACCGCCCGCTTAAACTTCAGCTAATTCTCTTAGTCTGTCTAATCACATCATAAGCTTCCTGTTGATGTGCTCGAACCGCGATTTGGGTTTCGGGGCTGTTCGACAGGATGCTCTACTCTACTGAGCGCCATTAATGAAATGTAGGTAGTTTTTCTCAGAATTTAATTTTCAAATTTCATTTCCAATAAATGTCAATTAGACTTCAAAGACATCACTTAGTGAGGGTTTCAAGATTTTTCAAAAAAATTGAAATTTTTTACAAGGAAATATATTAAAAGAAAATTTTGGGTGGCCAAGCCTCTGGAACGCAGTCCTGCCAATGCGTGAGATCGGCGCCCATTGGGTGTGCCGATGCCCAGCCCGAGCCCTATCATTTTTCATTTTTTTTTAATTTTTTTTATAAATTATATAACTTAACACTATAAATACCGCCTTTTTCTTCACTTTTCACACTAAATTTAGATGACTAGTTTTTTTTTTTTTAATTTAGTATTTTAGTTTTAATGTAGTTTTTAAGCTAAAGATATGATGTAGTTTCACTTTTAAATTAAGTAATGTAATTTTTTATTTTTTGCATTTGTGGTGTTTAATATAATATATTTTGGTATTTTAGTTTAAATAAAAAATTAAAAAACAATGATTTAAAATTGATATAAAAAGTGATAAGAGATACTGCCCATATCCATTATCGTAAAGATAGACACGACGCCAAGAACCACTGTGCCTCACTGTGCTTTACTGGCATCCATTGGATGCTCTAAATGGAAAGAGGATATTAGTTAATATTTTCTCAAAAGTTTAATATACCTTTCTTAAAATCAATCAACTCCAGATAAAAAGTAAGATATAAAAGGCAAGAGAAATTTATCGCTAACTCATAACTTAATTGTTAAGACAACTAAATAAAAAACCATTAGATATTCAAATTGCTTTATCATTAATCCCTAAAGTCAATACGATCAAAACTAAAACGTACAAAGTTGCCAGATTAATTCCAAAAAATATCAATAGGGGATTAATGTCAATTAACCCATGTTTAGTTATAACTAACTTTTAAAAGAAATTCAAAACTTAAAATTCATATAACATATACCAAATGAAAGATAATTTCATAGGATTCCAACAATATCCTACATGATAGTTCGACACAAAATTTGAAAAATCAATTTTTTAAATTTTTTCGCATAAGAAAATGCCCAAAATACTATATAAAATACGTCAATATAATACATAACGTCAATATAAGAATAGCTTAACATTCTTAAAGATTGGCGAATGCTCAAAAACGATTTCAAACACTATATTGACATTTTCATCCAAAACCCTAATTTGAGTTTTTTTATCTTTTTTTATTTTATTAATTAAAAACAAAATTACACCCACAAATAACCACACGCTTTCTAAAATCCTATGGCCTTAAATTAATTGTAGTTAGCAATTAAATGATAAGTTAGCAATTGATCAATCCCTAGAAAGATATACTTCCTCCGCTCTGGAATGGAGCTCGCTTTTTCCATTTTAGTCCCGCCCATCGGAGTCCCGTCACTTTTTTCCCTATATTAATATCCTCACCTTCACCTAACTCATTCTACTCACATTTCATTTAAAACTAATATATATGTTTGACACCTATTCCACTAACCTTTTTCCCCCACTTTTCTTAACATTTTTAAAAAACCCCCCGCATTAATATCTAATGGCGAGGAGGGAGTATCATTTAAAAAAATCAAATAATAGTACAAAAGCTTTAAAAAAAATATAAAGTGTAATATTTCTCAAATACCTTCCTCCTTGGAGAATGATTTTTTATGAAAAGAGGTAAATATGGTGGTTAAAATGATTTTCCCTCTTCATTATGATAGTAAAGATACCTCTTCAAAATGGAAAAGATAATACCTTCTCAAATACCTCTTCCCCTTTAGAATGATTTTTCATGAAAGGTAAATATAATAGTTATATTAGTTTATCTCTCCATTTACTCTCTCCCTTTGATTATAGCTTGGATGTGCTATAAGAAAATTAGTATATGAAAAGCAGACCGACGAAATTTACATAAAATTCATAAGCCTTCTTAAATCGGTTCCTAACTTTCTAAAATATTGATTCTAATTCTGATACAGTGCCCATGTGAGTTAATTATTGCAATGATGAAATGGTGGATTAATTCTTTAGAATTTCCCATGTTAAATGAGAGAACAATATATTGTTCGTCCATAATCAATAAGTTTTTTTTCTAAAGTATTTTGTTTTATTTTATTATTTTTGTAGTATTAAAACTTGTATAGTTCATTATTGATAGTAGTATATGAATGGAAAGATCACCGCCTTCCTAAAAATTTGTCCATTTTAGTTTTGACATGGATTTTAAAAACGTAGAAAAAGTAGGTTAAAAAGTTAAATTTGCATGATATCACTTTTATATTAGCTTTTATAATAAATGGAATAAAGAAGAATTTAACGTTTATCGCTTACCATTTAAAAGAAATTAAAATTGATAATTATTGGATGTGATAAAAATAACAAAAATGATAATTAATTGAGAAGGGAGAGAGAGAATTATTATTTTTTAATAGAAATGCAACTAACTACCCAATTAATGCATGGGTCCATAAAACCACTATTTCTCAAATACAAAGGATTTTAAGGAAGTAGGAAATTCCTCAAGTTCCAGAATCATGAGTTAGATAAGCACAAAGTATCCAAATAGTGGAGGATGGAATTATTGATTATAGAAAACATAGTTCAACCTCATACCGAACTCAATCAAGACTCAACAAGTTTGGGTGGGTGTATTGTCCTTTTAGACAAAAGAGAAACAGAGGAATTATTGTTTCCTAGTGAAAGACGAATTTTGTCATTCAATATTTCACCAAATTAAGATGAAAGGATGCCTCCAAAAGAAGCTTGACAGGCCATTGGTTACTACGAGATGCAAAATTAGCAGGTTTTAATTTGCATCAAAGAAAATGGAGTACAAAAATGAATTAGAAAGGCCACCGATCAACGTGGACATAATTTAATCACATCACAATCAAATTGGGTGGCCTCTCAGTTTTCTTTTTAAGCCTGCGTTTTCAACACCCTTAATTAGCCTAACCAAATTCCAATTATGAAAACCATATGTTCCTTGCCATTTTATTGTAGTATTATAGTACCTTTATGCAACTCAAACCAATTTGAAATAATCAATCTCTATTAACTTTTAATAAAAATCCAATAATTAAGGACAAGCCTAACATGTTGCCTAACATTCAATAACCTCAGTTCCACTCTGTCTACCAACTAAATGCATCCATTTTCGAACTGTATATAAATAAATAAATAGATATATTTTTATAATTATGGACAGTATTACTGATCAATCAAGCACTTTATGATTCAGGACTATATTGTGAGCAATGATTTGAATAAACATAAAATAACTTATTAATGAATGCAAACAGAGAAGTCGGTGGTGAATGGATCACCGACATATACAGGTTGAGTCGGGGAAAAACACATGTAACTATATACACACACCTAAACCTACACATACTTTTAAACATCACCCAACTAGAAATGTGATTGGTGTCGGCACCATTAATGAAATTTAGCAGAGCTGAATCCAGATTTGTATGGAACATTTTACAATTAAGTGGACATCTTCATATATTTCAACGAATTACAAACCGGGACTACTAATGATAAATGAAACAACTAATTAAAAAGAATATCATACAAAACGCTATATATGAATTAATTAATCACACGCACAATGAAAGATTTGATGCCGGCCGATCCCCTCAGATTTGAGAGAGAGCAGCAATTGAGCCAAAAAGGGGATCGAATATACGTAATTATAATACCGGCAATCAATAAATGAAAGAACGATTATCCGAGCACGAAGGAATGGTGGATCAGTGGATGAAGGAGGCGGAGGACTTTCCATTGTTGAAGGAATCGTAGCGGAAGGTCTGGGGAGGCCGACATTGTCGGAGCCGAGCAGCTTGGGCGGAGGTGGGGGGTGAGCTTGTAGAAGACGTGGGGCCAGCTGCCCCTGCTGTGGCTGCCGATGGCGGCGACCTCTTCCTCGTTCATTTCCAGATCGGCGGCGAAGGTAGGTTTTCGGGTGAGGATCCATCCCCATCCCCACTCCCACCACTTCCTCGCGGAGCTGCCGGCGTATTCTCCCATGGCGGATATGGATTTGGGGCGCCGCATGGCCCACGCAGCGGCGGGGGGGGACGACGGCTGGATCTTCAGATTCAGGGAGAGAGAGGAGAGCCGGCGGCGGATCCCGGGTCCAGAGGCCTCCGGGTAGCCGAATGTGAGAGAGGAAGAGATTGCTTCTCTGCAGCTGGAAAACAGAGCTCATGATGAGTATTTGGATTGGAATCTAACCTCAATTGCAGTCGAGAGAGAAAGTAGGGAAGAGAAAAGGAGTAATGTTCCAAGCACAGCAGCGTCACAGCCTGTTTTATTCGGTTTTCAAAGGTTTACAGCCAATACCGATAATGGGTCCGTTATTTTTTCACTTTCTATGTTTTTTATTTTTTTTCAAAATTTGGCTGGTGAGACCACAAATCTACAATATATTTTCCGAGTTTTAAAAAAATTGCCACAATTTCCTCTTTTATAGTAAAATATTGTTACTTACTTTTTTTATTATAAAGATAGAGTTTATTTGACTCAGATTAATTACCAAAATTTAAAATAGAATACATAGTCTTCTTACTAAGAGATTCCATCCGTGCTCTTAAATAAGAGCACTGAGACGGTCGCACTGCTTTTACTCTCTTCGCCTGCAAAAGCAAGACACCCACATCTCGCTTCCGCAGCGACAAGCTTCAAGGGTCCCACTATACTATTATTTAATTTAAATAATTCAATTACTAAAAACAATTATAACAATATAAAAATATATTAAAATATAAAAATTACATAATTAAATCCTAAAAATAAAAAATGCATAATTAAAATTCTAAAAATGAAAATACATAATTAAAAAGTGAATTTTGGAGGGAAAAATTGAAAAATAAATTAAAAGTGTGTAGAAAATAGATATAATTTATGCACGAAGCAATACTACTTTTCAATATTATTGTGTAATATTTTAGGGGTTGTTTGGTAAACAAGATAAGAAAACAAATTCAGACAATATAATCACATTTGTTAACTTTCACTATCATGAAGTAGTGTTTCGTTTGGTACTTCTAGTATAGAATGCGATGACAATTCATTTTGCAAACAAGAGTTTCCCCAAAATAATCTCATTTTGCCTTAATTATTAGCTTGGATACATTAGGGTTCCTAAAACATTTCAACATCATTCTCTTACTCTCTTCCTAATCGGTGTCACAAGCAAAATATTCGCAACGGACCTTTGATTTGTTATTTATATATTTTTTTCGCCCTCGCTCAAAATGTTCACATTTTTTAACGATATCGAATTTAAGGTGGAGTAGTTGTTTGTGATAAAGTAGAGTGAAAAATATGATTGAATATTTTAATGAGGAGAGAGGGGAGAGAGATTTATTTTAAATATAAATGCACATCTTGAGATGTAAAACTAAAATTGAATGTGGACATCTTAAGTAGGACGGATGAGTACTTATTTTCACAATGTAATAATGCCTCCTTCGCCCCTTTGTAGTAGAAACATTTCCTTTGGACACGAGATATAAGAAATTTATTAAGTGAACCAAAGGAGAGAATAAAGTAGAAAAAAGAATAAATAGAAGATGAAAAGATAATAAAGTAAGAGATAACGTAGTAACAAAGAAGAGATGTGTTACTTTTGCCAAAAGAATAAAATGACTCAGCTATAATAAGACGATCTAAAGAAAATACGACTAAGAGAGACAGAGAGAGTAAAATGTTCATATGATCTAGTGTGGTGTGGTTGGAAATACAATACCACGTAGACATGTGAAACATGGTATATGGTATCATTGTAGTAAATCATGGATTAAAGATCGTGAAAGAGTTGATGTAATGGATTGATAAGATATCAACGTCTATTGGAAAAACTAAACCTGTATTTACTAGATCTGATATTTCTTGTGTTGTTATCTTGTTAGAGTGATGAGTTAGGTTATGCATCAACCAATCATCTTGAAGCTCATTGAGAATCATCATATATCAAAAGAAGACACATAGTCATGGAATTTTGTTTCAAAAGTATATTCATTTGGAGATATGCATACAATGATGCCAATTGGGCTGATAATTGATACACTCGATTTTGCACCGTTTAAGGCCTTTATTTAGTCCGTTTTAGTGTCTAAGTTGAACTACATGTTCATTATTTGCATATTTTATATATTTTTGATATTTTGACGTGTTTAGTGAGAAATGTGCAAAACGAGCCTAAACGATAGCAAAAAGTCAAAGATGGAAATCCGGAGTATTCAAGCAAGCCGGTTCGGCGCACCTCACCTGATCGTGGCCGGCCACCATCGGCCGGTGCCTATAACGGTCTGCTCGAAAATAGAGCGAAAAGATGAACATGCACGTCGATACCGATTTAGATCTAGTAGCTACGGAGTGATTGCTAGCAACCGCTAATCGAGGTAGAGCTACAAGATGATTTGAGACGACCGCACGAACAAAGTGCAAACCCCTTCTCTCCGTCCAAGGATCTTCCTCCCCCTAGCAATGTAGAATAAAAGAAATGAAACACCAAATTCCGGGTCGAAGATTATGAGTGACAAAGCAATTTCCCCAAGGAGTTCGGTGCTTCGAGAATATTTTTGGAAGATTGAATTTTTAATTTGTTTGGATTTTCTTATTTTTTAGAAAGCAATCGAACTATTTACATAGCGAATGAATATCCTCAAGATCCCCTAGGTCGCGCAAAATAAATTTTGTTTCCCACTTTACTGACCTAGGAGTTCATTAAGAGATATTCACTTGCCGACCATCTAAGAATATGCCTTGTTGGCCCTCCCCCAAAAAAAGTTTTCCCCTT
>NC_062965.1:33368458-33392556 GCF_023119035.1 Salvia hispanica | reverse complement strand
GGGCGGGAACAATAATAACGCCCCGGGGGAAAAAGGGGGAATCTCAAACCCGGCTCGTGGCGTGACAATAACTTAAGAGAGAATAGACCCCAACATCCCTGGTGAGGAATGGGGTGATCAAGTGAATCCAATAATTGGGTAAGTAAAAGGCTATCTTGAAGATGCAGTGCTAGGTAGAGGAAAGGAAAGGGCCTATTTGGAGGAGTGCAGCCTGTTGGATTGACCTTAATCTTGTGGGGACGGTTGCCTAAAAGTTGAAGCTAGCTCATGCATATGTGTTTGTGTGTTTATGTGTTTGTATGTTTTTCTTTAAGTGTTTAGTTTCAAAATTGTGTCTAAGTCTAGGAGTCTGTCTAGAGTCTAAAGAGTCGGTCGGGGGATAACCTTGCTTGAAATTCGCCTTATTCTTTTTCTTGTCTTTATACTTGAGGACAAGTATGGTTTAAGTGTGAGCAGTTTGATAAGGCTAATTTCATGCATCGGTTATATAGTGAAAAGCATTACATTTGCTGGGTCTAACACGGTTTCTAAGCAGTGTGTGACAGATCGCTAGATCCAGGAGGATCGAAGGAAATGTCTAGCGAAGAAATGAAGTAAAAGTGAGCGAGAATCTAAGGAAAAGAAGGCTGAAGAAGGAGTCAATGGGCTGAGGGAAAGCAAAGTCTATCTATACCTCGTTAGGCCCCACTTCAACGCCTATAAATAGAGGAGCATGCAACACACAAGATATCACTCTTTTCGTTCACTCTTAGCTCACACACAACACACACTTGGGAAAAGGGAGTTCGGGGTAGTTTTAGGTTTCAAGGGGTAATTCTTCGAGAGAAATTCCGTCGTAAACCGTCCGCGTGAGGGCGAAGATACAATCGATTTACTTTCAGTTCTTTTGCACTTTTTTTTTCGTTCGAACTTCACTTTTGGAAGTCGATTTGGCTGTTGATGTTACTGATTATCTATGCATTTCTTAGTTTTCATTATATTTGTGTTATTTCGTGTTGATTACGTTGATCCTGCTGTTAAGAGTTTTGTTTCGGCGAGTTGTATGTTGATTTCTTTTTTGTCATTTTGGTGCTCGATCAGGAATTTGGCTTTTAGATTGCGGTGTTGTTGTTGATCGGAGGTTGTTGGTTAAATTGAAGTTGTAAAATGTTTTTTGGTTGGAGTTTGTGTGGATGCTTGGATCGGGTGGTTTTACGTCGGGTTGGATCGAGAAATCGGTTATGCATGGATTTTGAGTTTTTTTGCTTTTTTTCCGTCTAGGGGATTGGGTTTTATGAAGGTATAAGGGCGAAGTCAAGGGAAGGTGTTAAAAAGGGGACGAAGTCGAAAGAAAAAAAGGAAAATAGAGGAAAAAGGGCAAAGAAAGTCGGGGAAAAAAAAAAAAAAAAGAAAGAAAAAGGGGGAAAAATAAAAAAATAGATGAAAAAAGAAGGAGGTAAAAGGGGGGGAAAACCCGGGGGAAAATTAAAAGGCAGAACGATAAAAACCGCCCGGAAAAAAGGAAACTCTCATAACGGCCCCTTGTGAAAAATTAAAAGGTCGATCAAACACCCCACAGTGAGAATGTGATCGAGTGAATCCAAAAATTGGGAATTAAAGGTATATTAGAGGACAAATTGCTGGTAGAAGGGAAGGGCCTTTTGGGGGGGTGCCTTTGGTTGACCTTAATCTTGTGGGGCTTTTGCAAAAGTTGAAGTAGCTCATATATGTGTTTATGTGTTTGTATTTTTTTCTTTAAGTTTTTTGTTTAAAATTGTGTCAGGTCTGGGAATTTTAAAGATTAAGAGTGGTCGGGGGATCCTTTTGAATTCCATTTTTTTTTTTGTCTTTATCTTGAGGACAAGTATGGTTTAATGTGACTTTTGAAAAGGCAAATTTTCATGCATGGGTTTTATAGTGAAAAACCTACATTTTTTGGGTCAACCGGTTTTTAACCCGGGTGTGGGGTGGCCCCAGATGGGGAAATCTTTGGAGAAACGGTCTAGCGAAAGAATAAAGGGGTGACCACACACCGGTTCCGTCTCTTCACCCAAAAAAGAAAATTTTGGGCCCCGTAAAAATTGCTCCTCAAACTCGCAATTGGGTGTAGCCTTTCTTACCCTTTGGGATTTCCCCACAAAAATGTTGTTTTATGAAGGTGGGAAGGGGCCCCTGAAGTCCTCCCCAAACATAATCTAAAAACTATTATGGATTCGCGGCATTTATTTTAAAATTTCCCCCGTCGTTGACATCTCCGAGACTTGCAAAACTAAAAAAGAGCCCTTTTGGGGGTGGGAAAAAATCCCCCCAAATTTTCGGCGGTTTCCGGCCCAAAATGTCCCCCAAAACTGAGCATGGCAATGGTTCGACATCTTTTTCCCCACCCCAATCATCGTCGGAAAACCCGTGAAAATTTTCCATGGTGGGATCTCCCGGAAGAACCCACTTTTTGGCCTTTTCTCGGGCGGAAAATTTAGGGACCGGGTAGTTCTCCGGTGACTAAGTAATTCGTCGGGTGGCGAACCATGGCTCTTCATGGGGCTTCTTGTGTTCCTAGACTTTCTTTGTCCTTCTTCCCACCCAATACCCCCGGTATGGCTTAAATCATCTGAAAATTGGGCTAAGTGTCGAAACCTTGTTCTCCTTCCCTTTTTTTTGTTTTTTCTTCCCATCAAATTCTTGGGCCCACCCCAATCACCTTGGCAGATTCCTGGCGTAGTCTTTCGGGGGTGATGGGTGTGACTATCCCGACCCCGGAATGGTGAAATTTCTCGAATAGTACACCATTTGACATCTCTCGTGGTATCATTGTTCTTGGCACAGTTGGATCTTGAGGCATAAAAAATGACATGCTTTTCCCCGTCAATTCTTTGACCCGGGGGCTCCCCCAAAACCCGGGCTCCCTCTTACATCGGAATGCCAAATCCTTCATCAAAATAAAATTCCTTCATTGTGCAAGAGATCGTTGCGGTTGGGCTTTTTGCAAAATCCTTGATAAACGCTATAAAAACCCTGTGACCGGGAACCTCAACCTCCGATTTGTGGGGTGGGAGTTTGAATGACACCCCTTTTAGCCTTGCCCATTGAAATTTTGAATCTGCCCAAGGACTATTCTACGGTCCCATGAAAGGGAAAAAGTTGGGGATAAATTCCTTTTACAATTTAAATGCGGTAAATTTGCAAACTAAATGAAAAATTTCCCCTAAAGTGAAAATCCAAAAAAATTTCAATTTTCCCCCAAAGGGAAAGTCTCTAAATCGGAAAACGTTTGGTGCATTGCTAGTCAAGCTTCTTGTATTCTAAGTCCCCAATGGGGGGGAAAAAGTTGTCTTCTCATGATCCCGGACCCCACAATTTGGAAGATCTTTTGTACCCATTGGAAGCAAAAATATTCTTTCGACCTCTCAACATCGTCACGAATGGGGAAAATATTTCTTTGGTTTCATTAATTTTCCAATAATGACATCCCCATCCGATTCTTCAGTAGGCACATTCTTATTTCTCCCCCTTTTTTCTGATTTCTTTGGTCCCTAAAAAAGGGGCGACTCTTTTTATGGAATGGAATAAATGATCCCAAGGATAAAACTTCAATCTTCCTTGAACCTTCCTCTGTTTGGGCTCGGTTTGCGTTGTGGGTCAGGGACTTCCCCCTTTTTCCCATCGGATGTGGTACAGGTGGGTTTCCCCACCGGGTGGGGGCGCCCCCCTTGGTTTTTTTTCCTCGGATTCTTAACAAATCATTCTCTTTTTTTCAGTTGTTTGTTTCGGGAATGTTTCTTTTCCTCCAAGTAGGCATCCCGGTTCTGGGGTGTTTTTTCCTCTTTTTGGTGTGATGGCTTCTGGGGGGGGTTTTTCTCCGGTTTTTTTTTCTATCCAAATTCTTTCCCTTATCGGACCTTTCATCGACGGTTTCCCGAGACTCGAAGGGCGGTGGTTGGTGGGAATGCCTATCGCTTCATTGAGGGCCTATCTGGGTTGGATTAAAAAGGGTTTCGTCCCCCCTTTCCCCCGGGTGGCTCGTCAATTTAAATGTTCCATTGGTCGGTCTAAGATTTCTTGGCCCGGGGGTTAATGATTAAATAGAATCAAATTCTCAACATCAGGGTTTCTTCATGGCTTCATCGATGTTGAATGTATTTTTCTCCCATGATAACCCGGGTATTGTTCCTAAAACACTAAATGGGAGCGGTCGAAAGTGGTCCCCCTTAGCCTCCCTAGACTCCGGACTCGTTATCACTTTTTTTATTACATGAAAATCAAAGGGGGAAACACCCCTTTTACTATCCGTTCCCCGCCCCCTTGGGGTGAAATGTTTCTCCCCTTCCCCTTTTGGTACCCACGGACTTTTTTCTATCAACTTCTTTATATCGAAAGTGGTAACACATTTATCGAAGCTCTAGATCCCCATAGCATGCTAAATTTTTTATGTCACCAAGAGAAATAGAAATAACTACAGTCTCCCTTTGATGGCATCTTTTTTGTATCCCCCGGGCCCCATTTTCTAAAATTCTATCTTCCGTCGGGTTTGTTTTCCCGTATGAAATCCTTGATGAACTTTTCTTGAATTGGCCTTAAAACTTGTAGGAAGAGCGGGTTGATCTCCCGGGTTCCAAAATCTCCCTGAAGTCTTGGGTTTGGTCCTTCTGCTTTTTGGCTTCCCCCCGTGAGGGTGACTTTTCGCTTAATCCCCGGGAAAAGACGGATGGCTCCCGCTTCCCTTCCTTTAAACTCCCCCGGCTCTAGGGGCAAAAAGAATAGATCGGCCTTCGAGGGGTGGTTTTCGGATCCCTTTTTTTAAGCCGTCCCCCTCGAAATTCTTTCCCCCGGGGCCCCCAGATCGGGGGATTGCCTTCCTTGCCCTTGATGGAGGGTTATTTTTATCCTTTCTCATCTCCCGGGCCCTTAGCCCGTCGACCTCAAAGTTATCCATTAAAATTTTTCCCCTGGGGTTTGGCTTCTTTATGGTATCCCCCTTCCTGTCCCCTCTTTTATTTAAGTGGTTTTGACATTTGCTTCTAACATATCCAGCGGGCTTTCTCGTGAGCATCTTGGATTTTGTGTACCACATCGTTGTTTCTTCAATTTTTCTCCTTTTTGTTGTGAGTTGTAGGTCATTACCTCTCATCGGTTCCGGGGGTTTCGGTTTGACAGTTCCCCGAGTGGCTCATCCTTTCCCGTTTGACGTAAATTCCTGCCTCCCTTTTTGTCGGCGGTTCCCGACCCTTGATTCCCTTGTGCTCTTTTAAAATTTGATTGTTTCGGTGGGTTCCTTGGGGCCCCGGTTCCCGTTCTGGCTCCCTTTTTTCGTGAGCCCCCCTTCGATAACTCCGGTTGTTTGGTCCTTCTGGTTTTTTTCCCTGACCGGTTTAATTATCTTGGGGGCCATCGACCTCGGGTACCCTTTTTGGGGCTCTGTGGCCGTCTTTTTTGGGTTGATTTCCATCGCCTCAAAAAAGGGTTGTCTCTCCATGGGGCCTCCTTGATCTTTTTGGGGTTCGGTTTATTGTTTCCTTGATTCCAATTCCCCCAGCGTTTTGGGCTTGGAACTCTCCATCGGGCGGTGGACCGTAATAATTTTAGTTGATTTTCTCGGGCTGGGGTTTTCCCTTTTTCTGAGGGCGGGGAACTCTTTTTCAAACGCACTAAAAATCCCTTTTTGGGGCTATCTGTCCCCATCCTTTTCTCTCTTGTTCCCTTTATGGGTTTTCCGAACCTCTCCTCATGATACGCGGGTTTATCATAGGCCTTCTTTTCGATCATCTTCCCAAAAATTTCTGGGCTTCCTTGTTTTCTTTTTGAAATTCCCCCCGCTCGAGGAATTCATTAGGTCCTTTTACTAAAGGCCCCGAAAAAGTAAAAGTTTTGCCTCCATCTCCATGGTTGGGACGGCGTCTAAAATCAGACCGGTAGCTCAGGGCTTCAAATTGTTTTCATTCAATCTCCTTCGGGGCTTTTTTTTTGGGGGGAAAAAAAAATCCGGAATTACGGGAATCCCTTTCCCTGTGTTGACGATCGGGGGGGACCGGCGGGCCACTCCTTTGAGGGCAGGGTGAAAAAGTGTCTCCTCCAACCTTGTTGGGTGTTTTGGATCTTTGGGCGGCTTCTAAAATCGTTTAGGAATTGTAGGGCAATTTTTCCTTCTCCGGGGAATGTAGGTAAAACACCCGGCACATTGTCTTGATATCAATAGACCTTTGGGGGTTAAACTATGGCACGGGGGGGCTCCCATCAGATCGTGGTGGTGAACCCCTCTCGGATCGGGATCCTCCAAGTGTTTCCTATTCGTCTTCCCCTTTTTGAGTTCTTTTTTTTATAGAGGACTTGGGGCCTCTCCCCACGAATCCCCTCCCTTTCGATTCGAAAGGGGAAAGGATCTCCCGTAAACCCGATCTTTGGGGATGGTGGATGGATTTCCCTTTCGACTGACGTCCGTCAGACGGTTTGCTCGGGTTCCCAAAACGTGGCCCTTTTTTAAGTTTTAAAAAAAAAAATAACATAAATTAAACTATAACCAAATTTAAAAAAGTGAACAATTTGATATCCCGAAATGACGCCATTTGGTTCCCTTGTTTAGGCTGTGCAGTAAGGAATATCAAGCTTCGAGTCCCGGGGAAACCACTAGATCACAGGCAGGAACTCCGGATCGTTGAAGATCTCGGTCGTCGGCCGAAATTTCCAAAAACCCCCGGCCACATACTAAAATTAGCACATGGAAGTAGGGGTGATCCACAGAGATGAATGTCAAAAAAGTTTGTTAGACCTAGGAAATCATAGAATTTATCCTTATAACCAATGTATGAAATTAGCCTTATCAGTAAGACGTTACGCTAAAGTCATAATTTATCTCAAATAACATCATAAATGCAATAACAATATTGAAGAATACTTAGCTAATGTTGTTGATGAAAGAAGTAAAGAAGTTTGGATAGAGAATAGAAAGAGGAAAATAACATGATGTCTATCAAGCACTTTGAACTCAGCCCATAAATGAATGTCATTTCTTTCATCACTCACCCAAAAGAATTGTTCATCCCATGTGGATTATTCTCGAGCTTTTTTCCCACACTTAGTTGATTATATTTGTTGATAATCAGTAGAAAATTATTTGTATATTCTTGGTCTTATGGAGGGTGAGGTAGGAGAATGCAAAGGTCAGACTAGGTGAAGAAGTTCTTCTCCTCTCCGTTTTCCATAAAAGTTGTTCGTATCATCCTATTATCTCAAAAAACACAGTAGCTTAAATATTCGCACATAATGAAATTGATAGTGTTCCTTATAAAAAATAACAAAAGTAATTGACACAATTTACCAAAGAATAACTGATTGAATAATTGAATCAATAATAAAATTAAAAGTTCTAAGCTAGTACTATTTGATTGAGTCTATCCCCTTCATTATTACAACGGTTAGCATTGTTATTGTATGAAAACAAGAGTCTCACTGGTCTTTTTCATTCAGCAGCTCAAGACTTGATACTAGCAACATCTTTATTAGACCTGTTGTACTTCATATGGCTCTTGACTAGTTGGCCGGCTGCGATGGCAGACATGAGAGACAATTCTCCTGCAAGAACTGAGCCGGCGACAATGGTTGCCAAAAGGCGGGCGTTGGATCCAGGAGCCTCCTTATTGGCTCCCTTGACACCGAGCAGATTGAGGCAAGCGGACTGAGAGGCGAGTTGAGTCCCACCACCTACGGTCCCAACCTCAATACAAGGCATGGTGACAGAGACGTGAAGGTCCTTGCCATCGTTGACAGCTTCCATCATGGTTATGCAGTGGGAGCTCTCAATGTTTTGTGCTGGATCCTGTCCGGTGGCTATGTAGATTGCAGAGACAATGTTGCTAGCATGAGCATTGAAGCCCCCAAGAGCTCCAGCCACGGCAGAGCCAGTGAGATTCTTGAGCATGTTAAGCTCCACCAAGGAAGCAACATCAGTCTTGAGCACCTTATTGACAATGTCTCCTTGGATTACGGCCTCACACACAACTGACTTGCCACGGCCCTCAATCCAGTTGACTGCAGCAGGCTTCTTATCGGAGCAGTAGTTTCCAGAAATACCCATGACATCCATATCAGGGAACTGGTTGGTAAGGAAGTCCAAGGTGTTTTGAACACCCTTAGAAACCATATTCATTCCCATGGCGTCGCCCGTGCTGCATGAGAATCGAATGTAGAGATTCTTGCCAGCGACGGCGCATTTGATGCTCTGCAGCCTGCCGAATCTGCTGGAGCTGTTGAAGACGAGGGAGAGGGTCTCAAAATTAAGAGGATCTTCAAGGAAAAGCTTAAGCTCAGCAGCCCTCTTGGCAGAGCCGAAGCGGACGACAGGAGCCCTTGTCATGGCGTCTCTGTAAAGGGAGCTGGTGGCCCCTCCGGAGGCATATATAGCTTTACACCCTCTGTTGGTGCTGGCTACTAAACAGCCCTCTGTGGTCGCCATTGGAACAGAGTACTCACATTCGTCCAACAACAGCGGCCCAGCAATGCCCACTGGAATCTGCACATACCCCACTGGCATTTCACAGCACTGTCCAAGGATCGACTCGTAATCCAAGCCCTCCAAGGGAAGCCCCTCCAGGGATTTTCCTGTGATGCGTTGCAATGCCTCGCGGCGGATGGCGGCCGCACGGTGGCAGTCTCCCAGCTTTGATTCTAGAGCATAAGAGGGGATCTTCCCCTCCACCACCGACTTGATAATTTCCTCGTCGTCGGCGCTAACCTCAGTCTTCTTAAGAATATCATCATCGGATTTGGGAGCGGGAGCGGCAGCGCAGGGGAGTTTTGGTGAATCTTCCTTCACCATCAAGCGGTCGAATTCTTCCTCGTCATCTTCTTCGTCAATTGGAGCGCGGGGAATGACGATGGACTGGACGAAGCCGATGCCGAAGAAGCCAACAAGGTAGATGAATGAGGCCACGAACGTCACGATGGCTCCAATATCAGACAGACTAACCACGTGGAGAGGTGTTGAGTTACGGATCTTTTCCCGCCACCGGAGAAGCAGAAAGTATACCACCGAGAAGAACACAGTGAAGAAGAAGGCGTTTGTCAGGTATACTGGTACTGATACGGCGTCGGATGCCTTCTCATCAGCGGCTGCGGCTTTGGCTTTAGACTTTGACGGGCGGAGGCGGCCTTCCATTTTTGAATAATGTCACTTAGTTAGAGGGAGAGACCGTTGGTATTTGTAGAATAGGCTGCACTCCCACTGTTGGCAAACTTAAGTTGTAGTGAATTGAATTGAATGATTAGTGATGTATTTATATGGTAACTTTGTTGGTCAAAAGGAAGGTGCAATCCAGTTTCAAATTGTGGAGTAATATTTAAATGAATTTGCGCGTCAATTAAATGCACTCTTCTTGTATATGTATTGAACTCCGTTTTTTGGCGTGCTATAGTAATGTTAAATTAATTCAATAATCTATTTAATTGCATGCATTCAGCGTGGATACATAGTTTTAAATTTGCTAATATAGAAAGCATCTAACTTAGTGATGAGTGAGGGTTATTATAGACTGCAAGTTGAGCAATTATTATTGTCACCCATTCAACTATAGGTAAATATGTCCAAAACTAATGCTGCCAAAAACTAATACTTTTATTTTCGTTATAATTCTCCACTAAAACAACCACAATTCATTTGAATTTAAAATTTCAATCAGGTAGAGTTAATCGCACAAATCAATTAAATATGTTTTACATGCATGTCCAAATTTGATATAATTTTTATTCATTTTTAATTGATCTACTAGATTTTAATTAGTCAAACTTCTTATATGCTTACAATCCAAATTAAATTGATGAACATTACGTACTTAATTAGCATCTTCCAATTCTAATACAATGGTGAATGTAACTAGCATAATACATGAAATCAACTGACATTATATATGTAGTAATTAAATTAGAACCACCTCTAAAATATTAGTACGAAGAACCAATATTATTTATTTGATTTATTGATCTAACGATATCGAAACATATCATATGTTAATATTTTCTAATTAATTTAAATAGAAAATGATACAATTGTCCATATTGACCGATATAGTTTCTGTGTACATGATAGGCCTATTTTTATCAATTGATTTGATCACTGTTTGTGCTTTAAATGGAACTAATATGTATGAAAAGATTATAATTTAGAAGGAACTGAAGGCCGGTGACGAGTGCACAAGAAAGAAGTAGAAAGAACGAGAAGCAAGGGAAAGAGGAAGAAAAATGCCAAAAGACTATACTATTGAAGAAAGAAAATATATGTGTCTCAACTGCCCAAGCAGCGAAGCTGGGCAATTTGGTTATTAGGGCTATTAATGATGAAGTTCTTCAACTGCAGCTGTCTACAAGGTCCTTAGCTCTAATAAGGATTTGTTGCATGCAATATCATGCCAAATAAAAAATGATATACTTAAAGTGAGACGGAGACGAGAAAGTATTACTTCCTCTGTTCGTAAATATGAGTCTCATTTTTTTCGACACGAGTTTTAAGAATGTTAAGAAAAAAGTGGGTAGAAAAAAAATTAGTAGAATATAAGTCATGCACTCATGCTTGTATGTGTATTACTCCCTCCGTCCCGCAATTGGAGTCATATATCTTGTGTAGTGTCGGTTGATTTCTAGCAGTGCTAGGATTGCTATTATATTGTAACGCGCGTCTGATGAGTCTGGTTTGATAATGTCTTCAAGAGGAGCTCGAAATAAGGTTTTATTATTTGGAACCTAGCTAGTTGGAATTTAATTATCCTATGAATAATAAATAAGTATCTCTTGCTAAGTCCACTCTTGGAATTAATAAGATGTTAATTAATTACGTCTATAGCAGATATTAATCAATTAGTGGACATTTCTATCTCAAGCGCGAGAAATAAATCTTTAAACAAAAGAGGAAACCCGGATTACTTGTAATTTCGGATTTGGATGGACAGTGCAATATTATTATTGTAGTAGCTGATAATAATATTTCAATATAAACTTGTATTAAATTGTGGGTTCAATTTAATTAGTAAAGCTAATTGGGTGAGGTCACATACAAACCTCTATAGATCTCAGGAAGGGGCCCAAATATGAAGTTAATATAAATAGGAGAATAAAGGAGAGACAGAAATACAATTTATTTTTATCAATATTTTCATCCACTCCCTTCTCTCTAAGAGGGATGATTTTTCCTCCCTCTCCTACTTTGTGTGGAAGTTTTGTCTTCTTTATTTAAGTCCTAGTATCCTGATAAGATCAGCCCACACTGATTTTAGAATACAGTTCGGAACCAGTTAGAAGATTCGTGGTTGAGTATTGAAGATCATCACATGGAGAAGCAACAAGCCATCTTTGATTCTTCAAAGAATCAAGAAGGTATAATTTCTATCTTCGTAGAAAAGCATGTTATAGGTTTCAATTAATCAAAAGCATGTTTTGATTCAAGTTATGAGCATGATACATGTGATAATTACGGGAATAGAATTTGTCTGAATAATCTACTAAATAGATCTAATTCTACGATTTATTTGTGCTTCCGCTACAAACCTCATCATGGGCCTCAAGTGTTGTAAAGAAAGTCAGGATGGTTGGTTAGACCCTCTCTTGAGTGCATCTAACGCGTTGGTCAGCCTCTAATGTCAGAGTCTCCTCCCTACTAGTCAAAGTCGACTCCTAAGACCTACAGACTCAAGCCCTCTCTCTAGCACATGCATCTCTCGATCACATGGGTTGCACGGAGTTGTTGATTACACATCTATCCTAATCATGCATTTCCCATTGACAACAATTAAGCAAAAAGATGTATCTAATTAGTAGCTAAACAATTAGATAAGGAAAACTCAATAATCAACAAAACAAACAAAATGGGATGGATAAGCATTCAACCGTAGGATCTATCCATACAATCCATCCAAACTTCACCAATTTCCTACTAGAAACTTAGCTACTCATGATCAAAGTCAAAACAAAAAGGAAAACAAAGAAATCAAAGCAAAACATGGATGAAAAATGAAACTAGAACTCCCTATAGGTGGAATTGATGTTGGGGAGTCTTCTCCTTCAATCTCTTGAGAGGGGGACCTCATTGCCTTCAAATCCTCTTCAATCTCTAGATTTCTTGCTTAATTTTGGTAGTGTGGGAGTTAGGGTTCAAAATATCAGAATTCCCTTTTGAACTCGGAGTGAAAAATGGGCGAAAATGGGCATCCATTGTCATCGCTTGGTCGGGCGATGTGTAAGTGCGAAAATGCCCGGCCGGGCATTTCCTCAACATCGCGATCTCATCTCCAAACGCGTGACCGGACGAACTTTCTGGAATCCGCGGCGGTACGACCGGGTCGTGCGTTTTGTGTCTGAAAAATGCTCGACCGAGCGAACTTCTGGAATCAACCCGTTCCCTCCGTTTTGCCCGTTTCAACCTATTTTCACTTCAAAACTCCGACAAACTCATTACTTCTTCTAATTGGTGACTAAATGGGTGTAAACCTATAATAAACACCTTTATTCAACAAAAACATGAGTTAATCACCTCTAAAACAATCATAAACTATGAGTTTTCCATAAACAAAAACATGAGTTAATCATCTTCTTGCCTTAAACTTCCCTAAGTATTTGATCTTTGAGAGTTGATATCTAATGTTGAATTTGATCTTGAATGAGATATTTATCTGGCTGAAATCGTCCTCTTCGAATTTGTTTAAACTTGGAATGCAAATGATAAGATAGCTTCAAATCCTAAACGAAATCGGATATGTTTGACTGAGTCAACGAACCACTAAGTTCACTGCGCGACTAACTTGATGGACCGCTGGCATATCTCCTTTTTCGGCGACTCCCCAGTGGATCACTGAGTTCGGCGATGTCCGACTTGGAGGCAAACCAATAAACTGCATCATGCCATCAGCTTGGCTCCAAATTTCCAATCTTTGTTATGTACTTAATCTTGTTTTAACCATTTTTACTATGAAAACTTGATAGATTCATGATTAATCATAATACCAAAAGTTAGAAGTATAAACTAAAGCGCATGTAATTCAGATATGATTTGTATTCATGTTTTTATAATGTACTAGGATGGCTCAAAGCAATAGCAACATCTAGGTCTGCTTATTCGGCCGGTTCCAATTCTAATCGGACCGATTGACCCGTTAACCGATTTCAATTTTTATAAATCCTAGAAGCGGAACCGGCTAGTTTTGGTTTGGAACCGACCGATTTCGGTTCCGAACCAGAACTGATATGTAATTTCAATCCAAATTTATTTATAATTTTAAATCTTTCGATACAAATGAAATAATAATCCAACATCTGGATATAAAAGAAATAATACCTAAAAAATCAAATAAATACACTAAAAATACAAACAAACAATACAATAATATTCATATATGGATAAGAGTGATGCCAAGTGTAGTAGATCGGACTAGTTTATGTTGGCAATTTTTTTATAAAAAAATGAGTTCTAAAATTTAGCATTTTTTTAAAAGGAGTTTTAAAATTAATTTTCATTTTCCTTTTTTTTCCAAATAAATATTCAATGAAATTTCCAATACTAATTGATCTTGTTGTTGATACGCTCGGATTTTTCACTGTTTTAAGATCATTATTTGGTCTATTTTTTATGTCAAAATCACATTACATGTTCATTATTTGCATATTTTATACATTTTGGTATTTTGACGTGTTTGTGTGAAATGTGCATATTTGAGCCGAAAAAGGGAGTCAAAACGCAAAGTTTGAAAATTTGGAGTTCAGACGCCGACCGGCGACCACCGCAACATGTACGGCGACCGCCGACGCCCGGCGGCCAGTGAAGTGTAGCGCCCGCCTTGGAAATTTGTGCTTGAAACGGAGTCTCGTCCGGCGAGCACCGGAGGACGCGCGGTGGCCCGCCGCCTAAGAGGCAGAGACTCTGGTCTACCGCGCGGCGATCGCAAGCAATTGTGTGGCGGCCCTCCGTGGAAAGGCGGCGAATCCGATTGCCCTAGATTTGGCTCCAAGATTTACCATATTTTGAAGATCTTTTCATTCTATGACGAGGAGTGACTTTCCCCTATAAATAAAACCTTAAGCTTCATCAAATCAGAGCCTCTTTTTGCAACATAATTCCCAGAGATTAAAAGCTAGAATACTTCATTGTGCAAGGAGTTGAAGGATTCAAGAACATCAAGAACGACAATGATTCAACCTACGGATTTTATTTGTTTTAGTTTTATGTTCCAATTGTTTTCCCTTCAATCTATGTGTTTAGATTATTCCATTATGTGTAACTAAACTCATAGGATTCTAGGGATGTATTAGTAACGACTTTGATTATACAATTCCTTGTTCTATTTAATATCTGTTTTGTTTTTACTTTGTTTCTTACCTAAGTTATTCTTAACGCTTCACGTTTGAGTGACACATCCTGTGTTGATCCAACATAATTTGCTTCAAAACTGTGGGAGAATTCTAGCGAATTAGCTCCACTTAGTAGACACTACAATTAGCTTCCTTTAAAACGACATTGTTAATTGAGAGTGAGGACTTTTTAAGGGTCTTAGGAGCTTTTCGGAGTTACGTGTTAGGATTGACAACTCTAATGTTAGTAATCAACGTTCGCATCGCATGAGCATAAGTTAGATGACTCGTCCTATCAAAGTAATAATTGTGCTAGGGTATTGTAGTTTGGAATTCGTATAACCATAACTGTGAACGCACATCCCTGAAATTCCCTTATCTCTATATTTTATCTTTGTGTTTTATCTGCATCAAGTCGTTTATTGCTTTCTATTGTTTTCAGTTTTTAAAAGTTTTCAAAAATCTTTCGGTTCTCCAGATAGTAAATGAGTCTCAGTAGAAGATAGACATTCCGTGTTTGTTTTCCCCGTGTTCAATATCGAGGTACTAACCTTTAGCTATACTGTTGCTACTCTGTATACTTGCAGGTATTAATATTGCTAAAAAATAGTGCATCAGTTGTGACTTTTTGGTTTAATACGAAACTGTTAATAAATCATTCACAAACATGTTAAAATAGTATATTAAATGAATTGTTACATAAATTTGTTATAGAGTTAAATTTCTATCATATGAATTATATTGTTGTATAGTTCTTTTGGAAATTAAAAACAAACTTATGATGTTCTACACATAATAGTTAGTTCATAAAAAATGGATTGGGAACTAATTGTAGATTCAAAGAATCACGGTATAAACATTTTAAATACATTAGAAAACAGAGCTTCCAAATTTAATATTATTTAAATCTTAAAATTACTTGATGTTTCAAATTATTTTATTTCAATTCAATATTAATTCAATTAAATTAGATTTATTAGTATATTAACATATAAAAAAAAATTGAATTGTATTCTGGTTCCCGATTAGGAAACCGAAACCGATTTTATATAAAAAGTTGGACCCAGTTCCGGAACCAGAACCTGTTATAAGATTCCTGGTTCCTCAATTAACCGGCCGATTCCGGTTAAGCGAGAACCAGGGAACCGTTTAAGCACCCCTAGCAACATCCTATATTGAATACTTCTCCCTTGACGAAAAGTATCGCTAAAATATGGATCACCAAATCATGCTATTTTAGAAGTCCAAAATGTTGGCCTATTTCTATCCTTGAACTTGTAATACTCCCTTCATTCCAAAATGTCACTTATTTTCATTTTTCATCCGTTCCTAAAAATTATCATCTTTCATTTTTACGATTTATGATAATGTACTTCACATTCCACTAACTCATTCTTAATCACATTTTATTATAAAGCTAATATATAAAAGTATGACTACATGCCACTAACTTTTTCAACTCACTTTCTAATATATTTCTTAAAATTCATGCCGAGTTAAATGATGACAAAATTATTAAGGACGAATGGAATACTATTTTCTAATTTTTGGGAATGAAAATTTTTCATTTACATAATAATTTTTGATTGATTTTGATCGATCTCAATAATATTTGAAACTAGGTAATTAAATCAAAAAAAATTTAAATGAGATTTTATTAGTCAAGTGGAGAGAGTATATACATTATGAGTATACAAATCAAATACTCCTTCCGTATCATAAACATAGGGACACTTTTCTCTTTCGTTCATTACATAAAAATAGCTTATTTATTTAAAGCTCTCCTCAACTCATTATCCTTATATATCAATTTATTTACAACTTATACCATTGGGGTCCACCATTAAACACGAATAATAATGTGGATTCCACTATCTACCAACACTATTTTAACTACCCTTCTCCTCCTCTTTCGTACTTTACTAATTATGCGTTAATTCTCGTGTCGTCCCAAATTTCTCTATTTATGGAATGGAGGGAGTATGTAAATTTCACAAGTATCCGTCACGCTCTTTGTGGCTTTGTCCCCATTATATATGTCGACTTTCCATTTTTGGTTTGTCCCTTATTAATAGTAAATCATTTTTACTACATTTTATTATAATACTAATAGTATATAAAAGTAGAAATCATGTACTGCCTCCGTCCACAAAAAATAGGGCAATTGGTGTATGACACGAGTTTCAATGTAGAATTGGTAAAGTAAGAGAAAAAGTAAGAGAGAAGGAGAAAAAGTAAGAGAGAAGGAGTGTTAGTGTAAGAGATTAATTTTTATTCTAATGGCATAAGTGGTAAATAAAATGATGTGTAGGCTTATTATTTTGTTGAAAACTTTCCATAAATGAATGTACTCTATTTTTTGTGGACGGCCAAAAAATTGGTAAATGTACCCTATTTTTTGTGGATGAAAGGATATATGCTAATTTTTTTAACCTACACCCTTTTGTCCACCTCAAAGATTTCCATTTTTGATATTTCAAAATAAATCACACCCTTCTCATTAAATATTCAACTACATTTTTCTCTATACTTATTCTACCTAACAACTCCTCCCACTAAAAAATGTGGACATCTTGAGTGGGACAGAGGTAGTACTTTTTCTTATACTCTCTCTGTCGCTCAGTAGTTAAGTAGTATTCCTTTTTGGGTTGCCCCACTGTAGCTAAGTCATTTCCTTTTTTGGCAAAAAGTATTATACACTCTCTTACTTTACTCTTTCTTCATTTATATACCTTTTTCCTTCCTACTTTATTCTCCTTTTACTTAAAACATTTAAACCAATTTTCTAAAATCCTGTGTCAGAAAGAAACGCCTCTACAACAGAGGGACGAAGGGAGTATTTCTTACTCCATTTGTTCCATAATAGTAGAGCCATTTTGTAATTTTGGTACGTTCTATAGTAATGGACTCATTTCCCTTTTTAGTAAAGTCAAAACATTTCCTTTCACTTACTTCTTATTTTATTCTATCTTCATCTCTCTACCATTTTCATTTTCTATTTTGTTATTCCTTTAATGTAACTCACGTAACATAATTTTTCTTAATTTCCATGCTGGAAAGAAATGCCTCCACGAAGGAAGTAAAATTTATGCTTGATCAAAGTGGATAGGTACTGGGGCACAGAGAGAGTTATATTGACAAGTAGACCTGTCAAATTGAGTAACCGTGGATATCCGATCCGAAATTTTAGGGTATCTGATCTAGAAACTCCTAAAATCCAATACCCAATACCCGACCCGAATTTGATTTCGGGTACCCGGATTCCCGACTCGGCTATCCAGCCCCGAAAAAATGGGTATCCATTCACGATTGTAATTTTGATTTTTTTTTTTTTTTTTGAAAATTAACTACAAAGATTTACAATTTACTTTAATAGTATTATTTAGTTCTAATTTAATACAAAGTTGAAGTAATATTCAAGAGAAAATAACTACAAACTTTTAGACATGCATTAATCTTGTAGTAGTCGAATTTAAGAGAACAATAACTACAAACTTTGAGAAATACAAAATTCATAAGTTATAGTAACATGGAATAACATCTTTCATCCATCCAAAATAAGAAAATAAATTACATTAAGAAATTAAATTACGTATCACCATCTTTCATCCATCCACATATAATTAAGGAATTAAATTACATTTTTCATCTTTCATCCATCCACAATAAGAAATTAAATTATATTATATTACATCTTTTATCCATCCACATGTAATTAAGAAATTAAATTACATTTAATTATAATAAATACATAATTTATTAATTTAAAAAAAAAAACAAATCGGATTATTTGGTTATACCCAAATTGGTAACCCGATACCGATCATCCAAAATTCTCACCACCCGATAATGATCCGATAACCGAAAAATCGGATTCAGGTATCTAATTATCCGACTTTTTCGGGTTTGGATATCGGATATCCATTACCCAATATCCATTTTAACAGGCCTATCGACAAATCATATTATTGTATTCAATCTAAACATAATTGTTAATGTTAATTATATAACTGAATGCAAACTATTTCAAATTAATTTTCTTTCAGTTAGTCTCTTAAAAGATAGTACTACATTTTTTTTTAAATAATTATTTTACATCAATATATAAAATTACATTTTCTCTTCATTTAACATTCAAATAATATATCTTCAAATCTTCACAATATGATACACCTTCCATAAGTGAATAGAAATTTCATTTCTTTTTGGCAAAGATTTTAAGAAATGTTAAGAAAAGTGAGTGTAAAAAAGTTAGTGGTATATGAGTCTCCTTTGTATTTATTACTCCATCTATCCCTGAAAATTTGTTACTTATTTTCATTTTTGGCCGTCTCTAAAAATTTTTCATCTTTCACTTTTACCACTTTTGGTAGTGGACTTCGCATTCCACTAACTCATTATCACCACATTTTATTATAAATCTAATACATAAAAGTATGACCCACATGCCACTAACTTTTTTCAACCCATTTTCTATATATTTCTTAAAATTCATGTCGGGTCAGCCGATGACAAATTATAAGGGATGGATAGAATAGTTTTAAATGAAATGTGAGTTGAATGAGTTAGTGGAAAGTGTTTATATTATAAATAAATCATGACTTCTATTCATGAACGTTTTCTTTTTTTTTTTTAAATAATTATTTTACATCAATATATAAAATTACATTTTCTCTTCATTTAACATTCAAAACAATATCTCTTAAAATCTTCAAATATGATACACCTTCCATAAGTGAATAGGAATTTCATTTCTTTTTGGCAAGGATTTTAAAAAATGTTAAGAAAAGTGAGCGTAAAAAAGTTAGTGGTATATGGGTCTCATTTGTATTTATTACTCCATCCGTCCCTGAAAATTTGTTACTTATTTTCATTTTCGGTCGTCCCTAAAAATTTTTCATCTTTCACTTTTACCACTTTTGGTAGTGGAATCCGCATTCCACTAACTCATCGCACCACATTTTATTATAAAACTAATACATAAAAGTATGGCACACATGCCACTAACTTTTTCAACCCACTTTCTATATATTTCTTAAAATTCATGTCGGGTCATCTAATGACAAATTATAAGGGATGGATAGAATAATTTTAAATGAAATGTGAGTTGAATGAGTTAGTGGAAAGTGTGACATATTACTTTATATCTATCCAATATATAAAAGGGGAGTTTTGAAGAAATTTACAAGATTGCCATTTAATTTAAAAAATTATTTTAAAATAAATATATATACATATATAGAGTTGCGATCAATGTCGAACCCTTCTTAAAAACCGAACTAGAGACTAAATCTCATCCATGCATTAATCACATCTAATGGTTATTAATAATTTCTGAATTTTTTACTCAATTAAATTGGTAAAGGGTAGTTTAGTAATGTGCAGCTCATCCTCACTTCCCAATTCCAACCAACTTCTTTCTCTACAATTCTCTCTCATCGTAGAGAAGGCGCCACCATATCCTCTTCTCTAGCTCTCTTTCTCTCCCTCATTAGTGCTTCTACGACCACCGCTCCCTCCACCTCGCTACTTCGCTGCCCGCTTGCCACCGCCAGCCTGGCCGCTTCGCTATTGGAATTCTCATCGGATGCATCCTTGCCTCCGCTCAATAGCTCGGTGAAGGAAGCAACATAAGAAGATTTCTCTTTCTCATTTTTCTTAACCGTCTTCTCAGATCTGGAAATCGAGGTCTCGAAGCTGCTGCTACCACCGACCGCCGCCGGAAAGGGGGAATTGATCGGCGGCAGCTCTGCAATCGAGCTAGCTGCTGCCGCGAGCAGCCACTCCACCGCCTTGCTCGGCTGATCGTAGCCTAATCGGTCCTGCAAATCATAGAATTCGATCGCGGTGTTAACCGCTAATCGAACGCAGCGGTCTCTTAGCCCTCGCGATGTCAGGACCTTGCTGTGGCTGTCCTTCCCGCCGGTGGCCGTCAATTCGCTTTAAAGTAATAATACATAAAAATGAAGTAAATCACAGTAAAAATGAAGTAATAAAATATTATAATGAAGTAACATCTTTAACTGATGTGTTGTTTGCACATTAAAGTATGCCATCAATTCGACTCTTATTGAACTAAATTGTTGTTACAACACATTAAAATGAACTACATATTCTTTTTGATAAAATAGTAAATTGATAAGATGAAGTAATAAATTATGATAATAAAGTAATATAAATGATCTGTTTTCTTATTAACTATAATCTAGTTAGTATGAAGTATTGGATTCATATAATGAAGTAATAAGTTATGATAATGAAGTAATATAAATGATCTATTTATACAGTAGGTTTTATTACTAAAATGAAGTAATAATACATAATAATGAAGTAAATCACAACAAAAATGAAGTAATAAAACATTATAATGAAGTAACATCTTTAACTGATGTGTTGTTTGCACATTAAAGTATGCCATCAATTCGACTCTTATTGAACTAAATTGTTGTTATAACACATTAAAATGAACTACATATTCTTTTTGATAAAATAGTAAATTGATAAGATGAAGTAATAAATTATGATAATAAAGTAATATAAATGATCTGTTTTCCTATCTACTATAATCTAGTTAGTATGAAGTATTGGATTCATATAATGAAGTAATAAGTTATGATAATGAAGTAATATAAATGATCTATTTATACAGTAGGTTTTATTACTAAAATGAAGTAATAATACATAATAATGAAGTAAATCACAACAAAAATGAAGTAATAAAACATTATAATGAAGTAACATCTTTAACCGATGTGTTGTTTGCACATTAAAGTATGCCATCAATTCGACTCTTATTGAACTAAATTGTTGTTATAACCAATGTTTTAAAAACCGGACCGGACCGGCCGGTTCGACCGGTCGGACCGCGAACCGGTAGGTAGTCCGGTCCGGTTCACTCCTTTAAACCACCAATGCATTGAACCGCTGTGAACCGGCAGAACCGGCCGGCCGGACCGGTTGGACCGTGAACCGGAAACCGGTTTAATATTGTTTTGTTTAAAAATTTTTAAAATTTGTTGTTGGTAGGGGTTGAACTCATGACCTCTCTTCTACATAAGAAGACCTCTACCACTCCACCACATGAGCTCATTGAACAATTTGAACATCAAATATTTTTATACATTAACCATTAAATTTTTATCTACAAAAACTAATAATTCGTTTTAATTTTATATTCTTTAATATAATTGTTAATTATAATATAAATAATTATCATCCTCTATATTTTAATGATGCTCTACTTACCATCTATATTATTATTAGTACCATATAAGATTCATTATTTACTATAAATAAATTTTTTATATTACATACTTAATTTATATACCCTAGCTTTTGACATCAATGAATATTTTTATCTAAACTTAATACCTAATTTGTATTTAATTATAATATTATTTTACGAAATAATTTTTCTTAAATTAATAAACATCATCTATTTTAATACATAAAAATATTAAATTTCTTAATTATATATAATATATGTGTTTATTATATATTCCGGTTCAACCAATGGTTCGACCAGTGAACCGGTTGAACCAGTGAACCAGTAACGACGCCGGTTCGCCGGTCGGTCCGATTTTTAAAACATTGGTTATAACACATTAAAATGAACTACATATTCTTTTTGATAAAATAGTAAGTTGACAAGATGAAGTAATAAATTATGATAATAAAGTAATATAAATGATCTGTTTTCCTATTAACTATAATCTAGTTAGTATGAAGTATTGAATTCATATAATGAAGTAATAAGTTATGATAATGAAGTAATATAAATGATCTATTTATACAGTAGGTTTTATTACTAAAATGAAGTAATAATACATAATAATGAAGTAAATCACAAAAAAAATGAAGTAATAAAACATTATAATGAAGTAACATCTTTAACTGATGTGTATGCCATCAATTCGACTCTTATTGAACTAAATTGTTGTTATAATGAAGTAATAACACAACTGAATGAACTAAATTGTTGTTATAATGAATCCAGTTGTTGCGAATTCACCGATGAACTTATCAGTAGTCTCTTCTCAAATACTGTATACTTAATTATTTGGAATCAAGTTTATAATCTCAGGCCACAGCCACTACTCCAGTGCGTACAGCTTTATTGATGTCAGATTCGTCGGAGCTCTGTCTCGCAGCGCTCGATCTCTTGGAGGAAGAAGACCTCTTCCATTTCTTCTTCTCCATCGCCTCATCCATCTATATCTGTTCCTGCCTGCACTCCTGGCTACAGAACGGCGTGTTCCCTCTGCAAAAATCCACCAAATTAGAAACTCCGCTAACCAATTCAGCTCCAAATCTCTTGGATTTTCACCTAATTTTACCTGTACATGAAGATGTCGTTGTTTTGGCAGAGCGATCTGCCGCAGAGGGAGCAGGAATCGAGGAAGTGCGGCTCGTAGTCGTGTTCGCATCCGGTGTAGTAGTATGCTGCTGCTGCAGCTGAGCTCATCGGAGGAGGAGGAGATTCAATTCAATTGATGATAAGATCCGTTGATTTGCAGAAGATTCATCGATTTGTAGAAGAAATTCGTCGATTTTGGAGAAGAAGATAAAGAGAGAATTGAAAATGAAGAAAATCACGTGAATTGAATGAAGGTTGCTGCAAAATTTTTACCCTAAATGTATTTTGGCCAAAATACCCCTGGATTGAAGTAAATTGTTTACCTAATGAAGGAGTGAAATTAATAAAGCATGGTCTAATCTCATCCATTAAAAACTACATCTAAGGGCCCAAATTTAGTCTCTAGTTCGGTCATTAAGAGATGATTTGTGAATAATGGGACTCTATATATATATATATATATATATATATATATATATATATATATAATTTAAAGGCTAATCATATGATTAAGTGGATCCAACCGATAAAATTAAAATAAATTGAATTGATTTTAGATTCTCTACTGCCTAAATACTCCTCCACTACCTAAATAACCGCTTCCCACTTTTCCCATTAGTTTGTAATTACCACCCCACTAATATGTCTCACTAATGACGAACGAACAAAAAAAAAATAGTAAAATGAAAATGGGTAGAGCCATTGCGCTCCTTTTTGTGCTTGTGATAGCTCCGGCGGTGTACGGGCAGACGACGCACATCGTCGGCGACTCCACCGGTTGGGACAGCAGCGTCAACTACGTCAACTGGGCAAGGGGCAAAACTTTTACCGTTAGGGATTCCCTTGGTATGTTCATGCTCTATTTTCGACTTAATTAATTTTCAACTAAATTATTAATATACTAAGTCATGTTTAGTATACATGTTTCACTTTTATTCTGATTTCACTTTTTATACCTATATTTTCTAGATCTTGTATGGATGAAACTTAAAACATTTATTCTGATTTTAATTTTTATACCTATATTTTCTAGATCTTGTATGGATGAAACTTGGAGCGTTGCTTGCTTGCTTGAATTTGATTAGATCAATTGTATTTTGTACCTCGGTGGCCATTTGCAATATAATTATTTATCAATGTGATCTTTATCTTCCTGCTAGATGATTTAATATTTAAATATTATAATTATATTATATGATTTGTTTCAAAATTTATTATTTTTTATAGATGTTTTATTCTTATATAACTAAAACATTATTACTTATATTGTTCATTGTTAATATTGATTCTAATTTTATTTAATTAATTTAAAATTGAAAATTAATATTTTAAAAATATATTAATCTGTGCATAGCACATACGTGATACTAGTTATAAATAAATCAGAACTTTTATACATGAACGAATTAAAATATAAAATGAGACTCATATTCATGAAAGGCTGGAA
>NC_062965.1:33345783-33368358 GCF_023119035.1 Salvia hispanica | reverse complement strand
TTTTCATACAATAACAATGCTGACCATTGTAATAACGAAGGGGATAGACCTAATCAAATACTAGCTTAGAACTTTTTGTTTCACTTTGATTCCATTCAATCGATTATTCTTTCATAATCCGTATCATTGGCCTTTATTATTGTATGTAAGGAACTCTATCAATTCAATACTATTTCGGGGATTTCTAGTACTATAAAACTTGACAACTTCTTTTATGTTGGATAAAATGTTAATTACTCAGCTTCGTGCATGAAAATAGTATCAATATGATCACTAAATGTTTTTATAAGACCATCAATATCTTCATCTTCAAAGTACTTTCACGTAGGTACTTTGCAGGCCTCGATCGAAGTTTAATAGAGAAAATTATGGTTGTTTTGTGAAAGTTGCGCAGTGTAGTCTACTAGTAATAGGATTTTGGTGAAAAATCAGGAATTAGAGATATCCACGCCTTTCGAAGCTCAATCTCTTTCCTACTTGAGATAGACTTCAAGAATTCAAATCCTATAAGATCTAGACCTTTTTCACCTTTATAAAAAGGGTCTTTTGGGTTCATAATTCACATATTTTATTTAATCTCCCACAACATCATATTTTTCTCTTCTTTCTTTTTCTCCTACGCTGCTAGACGAAGAACTGTAGGGATCCACACAAGAGAGAATTGAAACTGGTCTTTATCTCATCCAGCAGAATCTTTGTCTCAAGCCATGTGTGGCTAATTTTTTGGATTACTCTTAATTTGTAGTATGAATTGTTTGAATTTTAATTCTCTAAACGATGAAATTCCTATTTCTAGCAATTTAATTCTTTTTTTTGGAGTTTATTTTTATTCGTATGATTTTGCATGCAACTTTTTAAAGTAGTAGTGTCCTTAACTCTGGTGTCTCTTCAACCAAGAATAAGGAACAGACATAGTTAATAAACTGTAGGCTAAAACTGTACAGTAGGATACGCATAATATATATATAAACACTTAAATCTAAAGCATTAATCATTGAAGTACTTATCTCTGTTACTTTCCTCTCTACTTTATTTACACTTTTACCGTATTCTCTCTCCACTTAACTAACAAAACTCTATTTAAAAGTTATGAGATTGATCAGAAGTCAACCAATAATTATCATGGGACGGAGGGAGTATTTAAATGAGAATTTTCTCTTTCCAAAAATTAGGATTACTCACTCCGTCCCACAAAAGTATGTACTTTTGGTTTGACATAGATTTTAACACAATTGATAAAATAAGAGAGAGATAGAAAGAAAAAGTAATTAATGTAATGTTAGGGAAGTATGAGCCCCAATTCATTAGAGAGAAAAGAGTTTCTAAAATTAGAAAGTGCATATTGTTGTGGAGGACTAAAAAGAAAAAGAGTGCATACACTTTTTGAGATAATAGGAGTACAAGTTAAAGAATAGAAATAGGCCAACATTTTGGACTTCTAAAATAGCCATGATGTGGCGATCCATATTATAGCGATATTCGCGGCAAGGGAGGAGTATTCAATACAGGATGTTGCTATTGCTTAATCCTGGTACATAATAAAAACTTGAATACAAATTACGCAAATTACGTGCGCTTCAGTTTATATTGCTATCTTTTGGTATTATGATGAATCCATCGAGTTAGCATAGTAAAAATGGTTAAAACGAGATTAAGTACATAACGAAGATCGGAGATTCGGAGCCAAGCTGATGGCATGATGCAGTTCATTGGTTTGCCGCCAAGTCGAAATGGTCCGCCGGGAAAAATATGAGATCACGCCAGCGCTCCGTCATGTCATGTAGTGAACTCAGTGGTCCGCTGAGTTAGTTGAACATATCTGAATTCGCTCAAAATTTGAAACTATCTTATCCTTTGCATTCCAAGTTTAGACAAGTTCGAAGAGGACAACCATATAAATATCTCATTCAAGATCAAGATTCAACATTAGATATCAATTATCAAAGATCGAATAGTCAAGGAAGTTCAAGTCAAGAAGACTGAGGAACTCAAGACTGAGTCGACATGTTTTGTCTAGTAGTACTAGTTTATTTATATTGATGTTTTTAACTATGGTTTTTGTTTATGAAAAACTCATAGTTTATGATGGTTTTAGAGGTGATTAACCCATGTTTTTGTTGAATTAAGGTGTTTATTATAGGTTTACACCCATTTAGTCACCAATTGGATGAAGTGATGAGTTTGTCGGAGTTTTAAAGTGAAAACAGGTTGAAACGGGCAAAACAGAGCGAACGGGCTGATTCCAGAGAGCCGAGCATTTTGCAAACACAAAATGCCCGACCCAGGCGTACTGGTGCGAATTCTAGAAAGTTCGTCCAGTCTGGCGTTTTGAGCTGAGATCGCGATGTTGAGGAAACACTCGGTCGGGCATTTTCGCACTTACATATCGCCTGGCAGGGAGATGACAACGGATACCCATTTTTGCCCATTTTCACTCTGAGTATAAAATGGAATTCTCATATTTCGAACCCTAATTCCTACACTACCAAAATTAAGCAAGAGATCAAGAGATTGAAGAAGATTTGAAGGCAATGAGCTCCCCCTCTCAAGAGATTGATGGAGAAGACTATCCAACATCAATTCCACCAATATGGAGTTCTAGTTTCATTTTTCATCCATGTTTTGCTTTGATTTATTTGTTTTCCTTTTTTGTTTTGACTTTGATCATGAGTAACTAAGTTTCTAATAGGGAGTTGGTGAAGTTTGGATGGATTGTATGGATAGATCCTATGGTTGAATGCTTATGAGCTTATCTGTCTCATTTTATAAGTTTTGTTGATTATTGAGCTTTCATTATCTAATTGTTTAGCTATACATCTTTTTGCTTAATTGTTGTCATTGAGAAATGCAAGATTAGGATAGATGTGTAATCAACAACTCCGTGCAACCCATGTGATCGAGAGATGCATGTGCTAAAGAGAGGACTTGAGTCCGTAGGTCTTAGGAGTAGACTTTGACTTGTAAGGAGAAGACTTCGACATTAGAGGTCGACCAACGCGTTAGATGCACTCGAGAGAGGGTCTAACCAACCATCCCGACTTTCCTTACTGCACTTGAGGCCCATGATGGGGTTTGCAGCGGAAACATAAATAGATCATAGAATTAGATATATTCAGTAGATTATTCAGAAAAATTCTAGTCGCCAATTATCACATGTATCATGCTCATAACATGAATTAAAACATGCTTTTGATTAATTGAAACCTAAAACATGCTTTTCTACGTAGACGCAAATTATACTTTCTTGATTCTCCAAAGAATCGAAGATGGCTTGCTACTTCTCCACGTGATGATCTGCAATACTCAACCACGAATCTTCTAATTGGTTCCCGAATGATTTCGTGTGGGCAGGATACTAGGACTTAAATAAACAAGACAGAACTCCCACACAAAGTAGGAGAGGGAGGAAAAATTGTCCCCCATAAAGTGAATGGATTGGACGAAAACTTTGATAAAAATAAATTGTGTTTCAGTCTCTCCTTTATTCTCCTATTTATATTAAGTTCATATTTTGGCCCCTTCCTGGGATCTATGGAGGTTTGGATGTGACCTCATCCAATTAGCTTCACTAATTAAATTGAACTCACAATTTAATACCACCTATGTCCGCCATTAGGAGTCTCATTTCTTGGCGGCACAGGTTTTAAGAAATGTTAAGAATAGCGGGTGAAAAAAAGTTAGTGGAATATGGAATCTCACTTTTATATATTAGTTTTAAATGAAATGTGAGTATAATGAGTTAGTGGAAGGTGGGACCTTATTACCATTTATGGTAAAAGTGAACTGGGACTACTATTCGCGGAAGAACTAAGATGGAAAAACGGGACTTCTATTCGCGGATGGAGGGAGTACAAGTTTATATTGGAATATTATTATCAGCCACTACAGTAATAATATTGCATTGTCCATCTAAATCTGAAATTACAAATAATCCGAGTTTTCTCTTTTGTTTAAAGATTATTTCTCGCGCTTAAGATTGAAAAGTCCACTAATTAATTAATGTCTGCTATAGACGCAATTAAATAACATCTTATTAATTCCAAGAGTGGACTTAACAAGAAACACTTATATATTATTCATAGAATAATTAAATTCCAACTAGCTAGGTTACGAATAATAAACTTGTTTCGAGCTCCTCTTAAGGACATTATCAAACCAGACTCACCAGGCGCGCGTTACAATATAATAGCAATCCTAGTACCGCTAGAAATCAATCGACACTACCCAAGATATAGGACTCCTATTGCGGGTACATACAAGCGTGAGTGAGTGACCTATATTTCAATAACTTTTTTTTTTACCCACTTTTCTTAACATTCTTAAAACTCATAAAGGGAAGAAATGAGCCCCTTATTTGTGGATGGATGGGGTAATACTTTCTCATCTCGCTTTAAGTATATCATTTTTTATTTGGCACGATATTGTATGCAACAAATCCTTATTAGCTAAGGACCTTGTAGTTAGCTGCACTTGAAGTACTTCATCATTGATACATCAAAACACCAAATTGCTCAGCTTCGAGTGGCCGAGACACTTATATTCAGCAGTAGATCCAGGTGGGGTCGGGCGGGGTCGGCCGACCCCACTGCCGGCCAAATAAGGCTGGGGGGAATTCCATTAGTTCTAGCTTATAAAGCTGTCGCCGATCCCACAGTGCGCCAGAGAAGGAAAGAGAACAAACAACATTCTTGGTGGCCATAAGTGTGTGAGACGAGAAATTCACAGGAAGAGAGAGTTATTTGAATATTTGAGAAGAATTAAAAAAATTGAGTTGCAGAGAGTGAAAATGGAATCAACGGTGATTAGAGCTGGGAAAGAAGACGACGAAAAGGAAAAATACTCATTGTGGGGCTGAAAAGCTCAGCTCAAGGCTATGTTGGTGTGTTCAACTGATCAGAAGAAGACTACTAAGCTAGTTGCATCGCTGACACTATGACCTCAAACCTTGGTTTCAATAAATACCTCAACCCACTTCTACTGGCTAGTATAGTGGATGTAAGGGTCGAATCCCACGGAGATAGATGGATGCAAGTTAGAAATGTGGTGATATTCTAGAGGTTTGGTTAGGTACCACGCTTGGTTTGAGGTTTTTACCTAGGCGGAAAACTAAAAGTGGACCTGGACTCTACTGACTGGTAAGACTATTAATATCTGGGTAAGGCGGTCTATGTGAGAAAGTAGAAGTACTCTACTGGAGTGCATGTGAAAAGTAGAAGTTTACTAAAAGTAATTAAACAAAAGCTGGAGTGAATATCCTAACGAACTGGCTGATGTAGATCTGCAGAAAGTCTGACAAAAGGGAAAGGACAAAAGGAACAGCAGCTGAAAAGTAAAAGTGGTCCACAGACCGGATGTTGATGTTGTCTTCTCCAACAAGTATGCATAAAACTCAGGTAAACACAGAATCCATGGATAACAACTCAGATCAACAAATTCTACAACTAAGATTCACAATTAAAATACTAAAACTCATGGATTAACAACCGATAAACCTAGAATTAAATATACTAACTAACAAGCAAGGTGACAACAGTCACGTAATCACAAATCTCATGCATTATACCTCAAATCTGACGATCAAAAACTTAGAAACTTAACTAACAGGTTCAGATCTAGCCTACTCTCGCAAACAACTAGATCTAACTATGCTAGGCAGAATAAAACACGATAATAACGAAAAGATGAAATAAAAACAACTTTCATATCATATCGTTTGGATCCCAACAAAAGACTTCAAAAGCAACAAGAGGTTTAGTTCAAGCAAAGATCCATCGAAATAAAACTAAGTACAAATTAAAATAGGGAGCAAATAAAGATTGTTTTTGCCACTCCGGGCGATGAAACAGTATTCTGGCGACTACAACGGCTGGTGGAGTTGACGGTGAACTATCTGCTGGGGTTTGGTGCCCCTTGCACAGCGGAAGACTTGTACAAAATAAATAAATCAGATACGGATCTATTTGACCAATTATGCGATTAATCAATTCACATGTTAAACAGATAATTGCATGATAGAACGTAAATAATTCATGTTCATAGAAAGTAAATCCAAAGCATGATTTCTACGGTTTAGAGTTACCGATTTGATTCTCCAAAGAATCGACGATTGGTCGCGCCTTCTCCACGTGATGATCTTCGATACTAGACCACGGATCTTCTCTCTGGTTCCCGAACTATATCTCGATATCAGGGTGGACTGATCTTATCAAAATACTAGGACTTAATAAAAAGAGATAGAAAAATCGATTTCACTGAGGAGAGCTGGAGAAAAAAAAGCCGACCCCTTCTCTGTGATACAGTGGACGAAAATTTTAAGAAAATAATAATGTGTCTTTTCTGTCTCTTTTATTCTCCTATTTATATTAAGTTCCTGTTGGGCCCAGACAGGGATCTATGGAAGGTTTTGGATATGGGCTCCCCCAATTAGCTTTTTACTAATTAAATTGAACCCACAATTTAATACTCCCTCTGTCCCATTAGAAATGCAACGTTTTCCTTTTTGAGTTGTCCCACTAAAAATGAAACGTTTCCTAAAATGAAAACATCATTCTCTCTACTTTTTTCTCTCTCTTATTTTACTCTCTCTTCATTAACTCACAAAACAACACTGCATAAAATCTCGTGCCGGAAATCAAATGTTTCATATTTATTGGGACGGAGGGAGTATAATTTTATATTGGAATATTACGAGCAGCCACTACTGAAGTAATATTGAACTCTTCCCATCCAAATCCGAAATTACAAGTAATCCGAGTTTCCACTTTGTTTATTATTTATTTCTCGCGCTTAAGATATAAATATCCATTAATTAATTAATGTTTGCTATGGACTTAATTAATCAACATCTTATTAATTCCAAGAGTGGACTTAGCAAGAAACATTTATTTATTATTCATAGAGCGATAAAACTCCAACTGGCCAGTTTTCTGAAATAATAAAACCTTGTTCGAGCTCCTCTTGAGGATATTATCAAACGAGACTCACCTCGCGCACATTTCAACAATAGCAATCCTAGCACCGCTAGATATTAATCACCACTACCCAATATATCAGGATTATTGGGTTGCGAAAAACCCGCACCATTTGATAAGTCAAAGTAGTACATAATCAATACCGTATGCTCAATGCTAACTTATGTAGATTAAGAAATAGTGTTTTATCAAGACCTAGTCTTTCAGTAGATAGCATAAAGACACGTCTTGCTTGTTAGATCCGTTCAGTGCTATATCACACCAATGTCATCTATTTCAGTAAGGCTTAGAAATATGCGGACTGACATTGCAACCTTTCACGATAGATAGTCTAAGCCTATCTAGGTTGTGAAATTCTTCATTTTCTTTTGCAAAACATTGCATAGACCTGACCGTGTTACCTTAAAGTGGACGACGCCCACAACCGGTCTACTAAGCAAAAGACTTAGACTTTGTTTATTCTTATACATTTAAATGTTTATAAAACATCTTATAAATGCACAAGCAAACACAATGTAATAATATACTGATTCTATTCGTGCAAAACTGCTCGAATAATACTGAATCGGGTTAAAAATGGATTGTAGAGTTTTTCGTATACAAGCAAGATTCAATTCGCTCGAAACTGCTCGAAACATGCTTTTCAGTATACCAAACCTAACAATCTCCCACTTATACTCAAAACATGCTTTCGAATATACCCACTGCCAAAAACTCTCCCACTTATACTCAAAGTAGGAAACTGGTTGTGGGAGATTGTTAGGTTTGGTATACTGAAAAGCATGTTTCGAGCAGTTTCGAGCGAATAGAATCTTGCTTGTATACGAAAAACTCTACAATCCATTTTTAACCCGATTCAGTATTATTCGAGCAGTTTTGCACGAATAGAATCATATATTATTACATTGTGTTTGCTTGTGCATTTATAAGATGTTTTATAAACATTTAAATGTATAAGAAGCAAACAAAGTCTAAGTCTTTTGCTTAGTAGACCGGTTGTGGGCGTCGTCCACTTTAAGGTAACACGGTCAGTCTATGCAATGTTTTGCAAAAGAAAATGAAGAATTTCACAACCTAGATAGGCTTAGACTACCTATCGTGATATGAAAGTTGTTTTTATTTCATCTTTTCGTTATTATCGTGTTTTATTCTACCATATGTAATGCACTTTCAACTTCCTTGTGCTTACAGCACTGTTAAGGACACAAGTCAAATTCCAAATATTTGACAATTTTGATAAAACACATATACTTTGATTTAGATGCTTGCCTAAGACCACGAAGGTCTATATAAACTTCTAATCATGCGTTTCTTGCCCTGAATTACTTATTCATTAGAATGTTCTAGTAGATGATTTCCTCAAGACTTCTATTTATAGAAGGCTGTCTTGACAATCATAATACATACATTCTAATTTATGTAAGTTCTAATAGACAATATGATCGAATAAATCCTGGCACAATGATAGCGAGAAGATAATTCTCTTTGGGCATAACCCATTGTCATTGTCTAGCCATTTGAGATCCACATTTACACTTGCAAAGATACTTGCTCCCACTGACTGACACAACCTGTAGGTAGTATTGCAATTCTTGTAAAACATGTTGTCTATCTTAGATTGTAATATGGAATCTATCACCTTTTCAAAGATAATTATCCAAATTAACCAATACTACATTGTAGTTAAAGGGATTATGTTCAAGTTAATCTAAGACTGAGTCTTACGACACTCTTAGACCCATGAACTTGTTGTGTTCCAGTGGAACGCTCCCACTACGATATGGTTCTTACAATCTTAGGTACTGAAGTTGATTTTATTAGTGCAAAAGTTTCTAATGGTATGACTTCTTGGTAATGTGGAAAATCCGATATCTCTCTCTTTATTTTGAGAGTTATCACGCTGTTAGGTTTGTAGTTCATCTCTTGATCTTCATACAAGAATTATATCTTTGAAGATTACACAACTTATAACCTTACATCATTTGGGACAAACCTTAAAACATGCCTCAGTACTCAACTCCAATTTCTTAGACACTTTTCCAACACGTGTTGGAACAACATTATACCTTGAGATGTGCTAGACTAGAGACGCTCTAGTCCACAACTCGTGTTTTGTAGAAGGTATTGATGTTGGTAGTTTCTTTAATATTTATCCCATCAATGATAAGATTTTAATGAGTACAACTCATCACATAATCAAAATTGCCTTAGAAAGACTTCGATTCCTTCTTACATAACTATCCTATTCATTAGATGAATGCTTGGATTCGTTAATGGAGATTAGACTCCCACTACTGATCATAACCCTTTGCTCGTCTCCTTATGGTGTAAACCATTGAGACTTGCTAGTCTTTCTATGATACGAGAAGACTCGTATCCCCGGCGAAACGGTATCGCCGGAAGGGTTCCGCCGCGCTAGGTTTGGCGGCTGCTTGTGCGAAAAGAAAAATAGATTTAGGAATTTCTGTTGTATTGATTTCATAAGATCTCAAGGTACAGAATTCCTATTTATACTAAGGACCCTAGGTTTGGTTCGACTCGATCATTTCGGGAAAGAACCAACAAGAAAACCCGAAATGGAGCTTATAAATTGCTCGACTCAATAATTCAAAATAAATAGTTCAAAAATAATATAAGGCAATAAATAAAGCTGTAAAATTTAACTAATGATAATTCTAGCGTGAAACATAGTCCACGAACCAGGCTGGTCTCTTCCTCTGCCTCTGCGGCCGTCCCGGCTCGTTCAACTCTTCATCGCTACTCTGTTCCAACTCCGACTGCTCATGCTCGATCAGCGGCTCATCCCGTGGTGGTGTAACCTCCGTTGGACGAGGGGTTACACTCGTATCAACCCCCTCCCCGTTAAGAAACTCCTTGTCCTCAAGGAGCGAAGGAAAACGCTCCTTTATCAAACTCATCGGCTCCCAGGAGGCAAGAGAATCGTCCTCCCCAGACCATCTGACCAACACCTGTTCCACCGGCTGGCCCTCCCGCAGCGCGATACGCCTTTCAATAATTCCGATCGGAGCAGCCACAGAGCGATCACCAACAAACTCCTCAGGCAGAGTTCCATCCCCCACCGATGACCCACCCTCAATAAAGGGCCGAAGCAGACTTACATGGAACACATCATGGATTCGAGCTCCCGGTGGAAGCTGTAACCGATAGGCGACGGGGCCAATCCGTTCCCTGACCAAGAAGGGGCCATAATACCGCCGCGCAACTTTCGCAGACAAAGGCTTTGCAACAGAATGCTGCCTATAATGTTACAGCTTGAGAAGAACCTTATCCCCCACCTCAAACTGCACACTACGGCGGTGAACATTCATCGTCGAACGCATACGCTGCTGAGCACGCTCCAGATTGCGTCGTAACTCCACCAAAAGTGCTGGGCGTTCTGAGATCAACGCTGCGACAGTGGGCTCGTGCCAAATGCGCCCCGCGGAAGGCTGTGTCGCCACCAAGGGAGGCGGTTCTCTCCCATAAAGAGCTCGGAAAGGCGACATACCTATACTCTCATTGTGGAAGCAGTTTAATGCAAGCTCAGCCCAAGGTAGAAAAGCTGTCCACTTCGTTGGACGATCAGCCACAAAGGCTCTCAAGTACTGCTCCAAGCCCCTATTTCGGACCTCCGTCTGGCCGTCCGATTGCGGGTGATATGCGGTAGAAAAGTGCAATGTGGTGCCACTCAGACGCAACATGTCCTTCCATACATCACTCAATAAAATCGGATCACGATCCGACACCAATGTCTTCGGAAAGCCGTGGTGCTTCACCACCGTGTCGATGAACAAACGCGCCACTCGAAGCGCATCAAAACGGGTCGGCAAAGTAGCAAAATGGGCATACTTCGAAAGACGATCCACAGCGACCATAATTGTAGTGTACCCCCTAGACGAAGGTAAACCCACGACAAAATCCATTGAGACATCCTCCCAAACCTGCGTCGGAATCGACAAAGGCTGCAATAACCCTGCAGGTTTCTGCGTGGAGTACTTAGTGGTTTGGCAGGTAATACAAGCTGCAACAAAAGTCTTGACATCCCGTCGCATATTAGGCCAATAGAAAGAGACATTCAACCGACGCAGCGTCCGATCGAAACCCGGGTGGCCCGCTAAAGGTGTGCTGTGGTGCTCGTGGAGGAGCACCTCGCGCAGAGGCGAATTGGAGGCCACTACCACCCGACGCCCTTTATAGATCAAACCATCCGCCAACGAGTATTGTGGATCCGCCGTACCCTTTTCAATCTGAACGCCCAATGCCACGAGCTCCGGCAAAACCGCTGTCTCTTCTCTCAACAGCCCCAACAAATCGGGTAAGGGGTGGGCTACGGCCGATAGCAGGGCAGCGTCCCCCTCGGCTCCCTCATCACGGCGCGAGAGCGCGAGAGCCACCCGATTGGCCGCCCCAGCCTTGTATTCGATCGTGAAATTGTACCCCATTAACTTCCGGACATAAAGATGTTGCTCTGGGGTTTGAATAACCTGCTGTAGGAGCTCCCTCAAGCTCTTCTAGTCACTTCTAATAACGAATTCCCGTCCCAGTAGATACTGGCGCCACTTCTGGACTGCCTCGACTATCGCATACAACTCCTTATGATAAGTCGAAGCGCTCCGGCGACGAGGTCCCAATTTCTTACTGAAGAATGCCAGTGGGTGCCCGTTTTGCATGAGAACCGCACCTATGCCAAAATCGGATGCATCGGTCTCCAAGACAAAGGTCTGCGAAAAATCCGGAAGATGGAGAACCGGGGCAGCCGTCATCGCACGCTTGAGCGCCTCGAAGCTATCCGTCGCGGCCTGAGACCAAGAGAACGCCTCCTTTTTAAGGAGATCGGTCAGCGGGCCGGCTATAACCGCGTAGTGTGCGATGAAACGACGATAGTAGCCGGTGAGACCCAAAAACCCACGAAGCTGGCGCACCGAGACCGGCGTAGGCCACGCTACCATCGCTTCTATCTTTGCAGGATCTGCCTTCAGCTGCCCTTCCGAAATCAGGTGACCCAAATAATCCACAGTGGTGCTACAAAACGAGCATTTAGACAACTTCACAAAAAACAGGCGAGATTTCAGAATAGATAAAACATGATCCAAGTGGTCACAATGGGTTTCCAAGGTCGGGCTATAAACGAGAATATCATCAAAAAATACAATTACCGACTTCCGCAAAAGCGGTTGAAAGATGCAGTTCATCGCAGATTGAAATGTAGATGGAGCATTAGTTAGGCCGAAAGGCATTACCAAGAACTCAAAATGTCCATCGTGTGTTCGGAATGCCGTTTTAAACGCATCCGCCTCATGCATCCGTATCTGATGGTAGCCCGAACGAAGGTCCAATTTGGTGAAAAATCGCGCTGCGCCCAACTCATCAAACAACTCATCTGCCGTTGGAATCGGGAAGTGGTCGGGCACCGTGGCTTTGTTCAAGGCCCTGTAATCGATACAAAAACGGAATGTGCCATCCTTCTTGCGAACCAAAAGAACCGGTGACGAGAATGGGCTGTTACTCCGCTGAATCACCCCCTGATCCAACATCTCCTTGACCTGCCGTTCGATTTCATTCTTCTGGAAGTAAGGGTATCGGTATGGTCGTACATTAATCGGCTTGCTTTGCGGCATGAGATGGATACGATGATCAAACTGTCTGGACGGTGGTAGACCGACGGGAAGGCGAAAAACCTCGTGATGTAGGGCCAAAACGTCGCTGATCGCCAGCGGTAAATCCGAGGGAAATTCCACTGCCGTGGCCGGCTGCCCGGATGCGGCGTCTGGTGGAGCCGGAATCAGCTCATATAGTTCAAAGGCTGACGAATGCGACATAAGTGTGGCGAAAGAGTTTAAAGACAGCATGGTCGGCGCCCGCAATGCACCCGAAAGGACTACCAATTTATCATCCTTTACAAACTCAACTGATTTAGAAACGAAGTCCGTCGTCACGCGGCCCAGAGACTCCAACCACTCCATGCCCAGGATGACATCAGGGCCATGAATCGGGAGGACATGTAGATCAATAGAGAACGGTGTGTCTTGCAGGGATAAGCGCGTGGCCTTGCACATATGAGAACACAATAAGGAGGCACCGTTCCCCACATATACCCGAAAAGGTCGAATTTCAGGCAGGGGAAGGCGCAATTTCTCTGCCACCCGTGGATGTAAGAAGTCATGAGAGCTGCCGGTATCAATCAGGACCTCCACTGGCTCCGTGTCAATCGTCCCCGAGAGGGTTAAGGACTTTGATTGCCGATCACCCTCAAAAGCCATTAAGTGGGAAAGGTCTGCTGTGATGACCTCATCCGTACTGTCGTCTTCCGTCGTCTCCACAGGGTCATCCTCGTCCTCGCATACACCCACATATGCCAACAATCGACTTTTGCAAACGTGACCCGTGACCCACTTCTCCGGACAGTAGAAACACAGGTTCAAGCGGCGTTTTTCCGCTTTCTCTGCTGCAGAAAGCCGAATAATCGGTGTAGTGACCGAATCCTGCGGGCGTGGCACGGATAGGGTAGCACGGTTGACCGGGGCCGGCGATGCCTGGCTGGCGGTTACCTGCTGCTGGTGCTGACCGCGGGAGTCCCTAGGTTGCCATTGGCGGCGACCATAAGCGGGCTGTGGTGATGGAGTGTCCCCTCTGCAAGATGCCAGCTGCAAGGCCATAGCAAAGGCTGCCGCAAGGGAAGCGGGGTGGTGTAGGAGGACCTCGTCCTGTATCGGTTGCCTCAGTCCGGCAACATACAAATCAAGTAAAACGTGGTCAGGGACACCGACAACCTTAGTCTGTAATTTCTTGAGAAGGCCTACGTGGCTGACGTAGCACTGGGGGTCGAAGCGTCGTCGAACATCATCCAAAAATTCTGGCCACGTTACAAATTCATGGCTGGAGATATAGTTCCATATCCAATCCGCGATTGCCGGTTCGAATAACATGATCACATAGTGTAAACGCTCCGCCTCCGGAGTTCCCACATGATCAAAATAAAACTGAATACCGCGAATCCAGTTATTAACCTCTGTCCCGTCGAACCGCGGTGGGTCCATCTTGACCTTCGGACGTGTCTGTTCTGCCTGGAAGGACCCGAACGTCGTGGATGGGCGTGGAGGACCCCAACACGATGCAGCACCCACCACGTTAGGACGCGAAATAGGCAAACGATCCATCGATCGCTGTTCCGGCTGGCTGAACTGCCACTGCTGCGAGATTGGTTGCTAGATCCTGATTGGTGTGGGTATGGACCCCCCGACGTCGTGGAACCCGAATTGTTGCGTCGATATCTGCTGCGTGGATTGTAGGGGAAGTGAAAATCCTGACGGCAGCGAAGTTAGTGGACGGGTCTGCGTGGGTATGCTCATGGTCGTTGTTGGAGTGTAGGTGAACATCGGAAAACTGCCCGATGTGATCGGCGATGAAGGTATGATGAAAGGCGGCACTGATGGTTGTCGGCCAAAGAACAAGGGCTCGACTGGGCCATCGAGTCTGGCGCGCATCTCACTGACCATAGCTGTAAGGTTGTCCACCTGAGACAATAAGGCGGATACCGCCGGGTCCGACGTTCCAATCGGTGGTGGCGGCGGCGAAGTAGTCGTGCTCAGGGATTCGATGCGTAAAGCACCCGAGCTGCTGTTCGACATATGGAACGGAAGGAAGAGATCCGGTGAAAGCACCAGATGATATGAGAAGACTTGTATCCCCGGCGAAACGGTATCGCCGGAAGGGTTCCGCCGCGCTAGGTTTGGCGGCTGCTTGTGCGAAAAGAAAAATAGATTTAGGAATTTCTGTTGTATTGATTTCATAAGATCTCAAGGTACAGAATTCATATTTATACTAAGGACCCTAGGTTTGGTTCGACTCGATCATTTCGGGAAAGAACCAACAAGAAAACCCGAAACGGAGCTTATAAATTGCTCGACTCAATAATTCAAAATAAATAGTTCAAAAATAATATAAGGCAATAAATAAAGCTGTAAAATTTAACTAATGATAATTCTAGCGTGAAACATAGTCCGCGAACCAGGCTGGTCTCGTCCTCTGCCTCTGCGGCCGTCCCGGCTCGTTCAACTCTTCATCGCTGCTCTGTTCCAACTCCGACTGCTCATGCTCGATCAGCGGCTCATCCCGTGGTGGTGTAACCTCCGTTGGACGAGGGGTTACACTCGTATCATTCTATGTTGCACTTCTATAAGTATTCTGAATCTCTTGAAAAATCAAATGATTCTAACTCATAGTGCATCAAATAGACTTTCTCAACTCTCAAGCTATTTAACGAAATGTTAAAATCTTGATAGTCTAGATCAGTTCGAACAATTTCTAAGTATTTTCTTGGCCTTAAGGCTAAGAGCCATAAATACTTTATCATTCAATGATTAAGAAGTTGATGTGTTGTTGAATACTCAACTTTGTCGCACTTATATTATTTTAATACTATGATGCCTTAAGCATCAACCATAAAACAATAGTTGAGCATTAATAGCTCACACTGCAACAAAAACCTAACTGGATTAAGATCTCTTACTTAGAAGTTGCATTGTCATGTAAGTCATTGTCCTTCTATAAAATAGGTCAATCCAACTCACAAAGCATCTTTTCTCGCTTTAAACAAACTTCGATGACAATCCAGGCTCTCCCATTTCCATATCTAGTCTTTTGTTCAAATGAACTAGGACTTAAGAAAAATGCAGCCTTTATGAATTCGTCATCTATCATGTTACTTTCCTCTAACAGTAACATAACGACTATTATTCTGAAGATTTTCTACTTTTCAGTTAAACCTTCTTGTAGTCATATCTTGTTACTTTAGGCGATGACTTGTGTCAGAAACTATTTGAGTGATCAAAAGATCCTCAAAACATTATGTCACTCTAGGATATTCCAATCAAATCATCTTGACAGATTCTATTGATATCCATCTTTCATCGTCATTAACCAAGTCTTGTCGAGCTACTTAAAGGAAAATAGCTTGACCTTATTCCTCAAAGAGCATGTCAAGTACATGCATAATGCATTCTCGAACATTCTTCGTGGAGTTATGTCAAGGAAATGGAGGACATGAATCATTGAGTATAAACTCCAAGCTTTCAGCGATGAGAATCTTATCCATTTTCGTTTCCGGTCTACATAATTTAGGCATTCGAGTTTACTTTATTTATTTATACGCATTAAAATTTTGACTTTTACCTGGTCACAACACCGGCGAATAGTCCAGAGACCACAAAACATGGCATGGCTGCCTAATGTTGCTTAAGCAAGACCATCATTTAGCATTACAGAATTTTATCTCTACAACACACTCACATGACAATGTTCATGTGCTGATGACAAAATCAAGCTATCTCATAAATTCTGATTGAACCCCTGAAACTCGTAGTTCATTAGGATTATTGTCCCCACAAAGTGGGTGGCGATAATATTAGAAACTAGCTTCACAAATTTGGCAGACCAACCGATGGAGACCGTATACAACCTAGCATTTGTTGTAATCACCACTTAGATATTTTGTATGGTTTTTGCATAATTATCACATAAGCAGATAATCCACTTAAAATAGATAAACACCAAATAAACAGATAAATCCATTTAATGCATGGCATTTAAACACACAGGATAATTAACTACAATTATTTAATCTAGTAAAGGGAGAATCAATTAAATATCTAAGTGATGATTACAACAAATGCGTTGTATATGGTCTTCATCGGTTGGTCTGCCAAATTCTGTGAAGCTAGTTTCTAATATTATCGTCACCCACTATCTTGGATAATGTTTATCCAATTCATTTAGGATTTATCAAGATAGTATTGACTATCTAAACCCATTTAGGATTATTCTAGATTTTATTTCGATAAAATCAAATCCTACAATTCAAGATAACGTTGATCTATGATTATTATTATTTAAATCGTACTAGGATATTACTGGATAGAAACAATTCCACCATTATACATAAGATAAAAATAAAATCCTATCAACCAAGATTTATACAAATCTTAATTCTATTTAGAATAGACATCCAGAATATATCAAACATTTCTTAGGATTTCTTAGATAAATAAATTTATCTAAATCCAATTAAATAAGGATTTCTTATGTATCATCTTTATCCTAATCTATCTAGGATATAAATCCAAATGATAAGGATAAATTGGATTAATACTTATTTTAATCCATCATATCTAAGATTTGTCTTAATAGAAGTAAATTAATGTAAATGTTTATCCTAATTCATCTAGGATTTATCTTGGAATAAATTCATACAAATCCATAGAATAAGATAATATTATATTATAATTATTCAAATCTATCCAAGATTTATCTAGGAACAAATCCATATAAATCTATATGATAAGAATAAAATATTACATTATCACTATCCAAATCCATCTAGAATTTATCTATGAATAAATTCATATAAACTCATAGGATAAGAATAAAATAATATTATTATTATCTAAATCCAACTAGGATTCGTCTAGGAATAAATTCATATAAATCCATAGGACATAGATAAAAGATTAGATTATTAGTTTCCAAATATAACTAGGATTCATCTAGGAATAAAATCCATACAAATTCATAATATAAGGAAATAGTCTAGTTAATCCATGATTTAATTCATAATTAAATCTCATATAATATATAAAATCCACAAAAGATATATCCATATCTTATTTCCAAATTAATCATGAATTATTTCCAAAATTAATTCCAAGGTTAGGAAACCTTAATTCAATTTTGGAAAGTGAAGTCAATGGACGAAGATATATTCAAACCCGCGCGAGCGTCGCGCATAGGGTAAGCCATAATCTAGCACGCCTTTGGACTCCTTTTCAAACTTCACGGCTGCTGCCCGTGGACTTGCGAGACTCCCAGCCTGCTCCAACCCCGGCTGTTCACGACGGCGCGCTGTCTTTTGAGCCCGGAAACCGCCCATGAAGGGCTCCCACTCAGACCGCCATCGCTGCCGGCATCCCGCTGGTCTGTCTTCTCCGTCGCACGCAGCTTGCTGCGCAGCATCTACTCACAGCGGGCGCTGGATATCGCCGACACTGCTGCGTCGATGTCGCACCGCCGGAGCTGCTGTCACTGCGTCACCGCTGCTGCTTCGTCGTCGCAACTGCGATGGCACCTTCGCAGCGGTTGCTGCGTCGTTGACGCTTCGCCGGCGCTGGCGCTGCCCCGAACACCACTGCTCCGCGTGGACACGCGAGGAGCTGCCCTCCGGACGCCGCTGTTGTCGGGGATGACTCCAAATTGCCTCCGAATTGAATCGATTTTGCATACATGGGGAGTCATCAACGAATTGATTCAAGACCAAAATAATTGGAGCAATCATAACACGTAATGATGATGTTATTTTGACTACATGTCTTGGCTAATTAAATTCCACATGTCACGGCTGTTCAATTCTTCGTTCATACGTTATATTCATTAATTCGAAAATTAACAACCACACAACGAAGAAAAACATGCATTCAAACAATTCACATAACATGAAATTAATCCACATAATCAGAGCCAAAAATTGGCTCTGATACCAATTGCTGGGGTTTGGTGCCCCTTGCACATCGGAAGACTTGTACAAAACAAATAAATCAGATACGGATCTATTTGACCGATTATGCGATTAATCAATTCACATGTTAAACAGATAATTGCATGATAGAACGCAAATAATTCATGTTCATAGAAAGTAAATCCTAAGCATGATTTTTACGGTTTAGAGTTACCGATTTGATTCTCCAAAGAATCGACGATTGCTCGCGCCTTCTCCACGTGATGATCTTCGATACTAGACCACGGATCTTCTCTCTGGTTCCCGAACTATATCTCGATATCAGGGTGGGCTGATCTTATCAAAATACTAGAACTTAAATAAAAGAGATAGAAAAATCGATTTCACTGAGGAGAGCTGGAGAAAAAAAAAACCTTCCCCTTCTCTGTGATGGAGTGGACGAAAATTTTAAGAAAATAATAATGTGTCTTTTCTGTCTCATTTATTCTCCTATTTATATTAAGTTCCTTTTGGGCCCAGACAGAGATCTATGGAAGGTTTTGGATATGAGCTCCCCTAATTAGCTTTTTACTAATTAAATTGTACCCACAATTTAATACAAGCTTATATTGGAATATTACGAGCAGCCACTACAGAAGTAATATTGAACTCTCCCCATCCAAATCCGAAATTACAAGTAATCCGGTTTTCACTTTGTTTATTATTTATTTCTCGCGCTTAAGATATAAATGTCCATTAATTAATTAATGTCTGCTATGGAATTAATTAATTAACATCTTATTAATTCCAAGAGTGGACTTAGCAAGAAACATTTATTTCTTATTCATAGAGCGATAAAACTCTAACTGGCCAGTTTTCTGAATAATAAAACCTTGTTCGAGGCTCCTCTTGAGGACATTATCAAACGAGACTCACCTTGCGCACGTTTCAACATGATAGCAATCCTAGCACCGCTAGATATTAATCACTACTACCCAATATATCGGGATTATTGGGTTGCAAAAAAACCCGCACCATTTGATAAGTCAAAGTAGTGCATAATCAATACCGTATGCTCAATGCTAACATATGTAGATTAAGAAATAAGTGTTTTATCAAGAATGGATTGTAGAGTTTTTCGTATACATGCAAGATTCTATTCGCTCAAAACTGCTCGAAACATGCTTTTCAGTATACCAAACCTAACACTATCTTCGGTGGAACTCCGAGGTCTTCAAGTGATCATGACTAGTGGCGAGGAACGAGAGGTATGGAGCTAGTATCCGCTTGAACTTCCGAGAGTGATTTCTTTGCAAGCGTGTCTTCTTAGAATGAGTTGAGTCTCTCTTCACTCTTCATGTGACCTTCTATTTATAGGGAGGCTTGCCCTAGGATTAGGGTTGTATCTTCATCGTACATTGTCGCTTTTGCCCCCGCTAAATAGTTGGTTGTCTTCTAGCAATCCTCTCCTCTCCATCTCTAGCATTTAGGCATGCATCCTGGTCAATATTGCACCCTCCTGGCGTCCTTTTTCTCTTGAACTCTCTGGGTCTCTTCCGACTTGTACCCTTTCCTGCACACTTATGCAACTTCTTTTGCAAAATATGCATGTTAAGCTTATCATACTGACCAATAACCAAGGCCTAGAATACGACTTCAGGACCTAACTTTTAGTTTATTAATATAGCACTTCTACCTTTTGTTGAATGCGTATTAAAGTATTCAAAATTAGCAAAATAGTTTTAATATTTCAGATTATTCTCTCAAATTAACATTTTATAAGTAGTAATTAATTAACTGTGATGGCCTCCTCTAGTATCACATCAATACCAAGAAATTTAATTACTTTACTATTTTTTCATATAATGATTGATAATTATTTATACATACCTACTAGTCTTATTTCTTAAAGGGAACAAAAATACATGATTTCATAATATTAAAAGGTTGTGTTTAATAATTTCATAAACTTTTAGTAATAAGTTATGAAAGGCAACATATTATTTTTGTCTAATTTAAACAAATGTCAAATATCAGTTTTTAATATCGATATATTTGTCCATCTTACTACTCTTTATTCGAAAGACTTTTTATCGAGTTTACGATTTCACATTAACAATGAAGTAAAAAAAAAGATACAATGTTATTTAGTAGGATTTATGAAGACGACAACAGAGGAGGAAGCAACAAAAAGGACGACAACAAAGTCGAGAAAAAACGATACCATCAGAGTCGAGAAATAAAAATAATAATTCCGACCCCACGAATTTCATTTTCTGGATCCGCCATTGCTTATATTTTCTTCCTTAACAGTATAGTCTTTTGGCATTTTTCTTCCTCTTTCCCTTGCTTCTCGTTCTTCCTACATCTTTCTTGTGCACTCTCACCAGCCTTCAGTTCCTTCCAAATTATAATCTTTTCATACAAATTAGTTCCACTTAAAGTACAAACGGTGATCAAAACAATTGATAAAAATCGGCCTATCATGTACACAAAAGCTATATCGGTCAATATAGACAGTTGTATCGTTTTCTATTTAAATGAATTAGAAAATATTGACACATGACATGTTTCGATATCATTAAATCAATAAATCTAATAAATAATATTGGTTCTTAGTTATATTCTAGAGGTGGTTCTAATTACTACATATATAACGTCAGAGTTAATTTCATGTATTATGCTAATTATATTCACCATTGCATTAGAATTGGAACATGCTAAGTACATTAATGTTCATTAACTTAATTTGGATAGTAACCATATAAGAAGTTTTTGGTTGAAAGCCAAAAACACCAAGAGAGGTCCTTTTATTTTATTAGAAGATCTAACATGTCTTTTAATTAATGTTGTTCTGTCCCACATCGACTTGGTGAAGATCTCATCTAATCTATATAAGTGTGGATAATCCTCCCCCTATAAGGCCTTTTAAGGGGTGAGTAACAAATTTCTAATAAATGCAAAGAAGAATATCTCTAGAATACGAAATATAGGTCATTTATTCACTTTGGAATCCAAAGCCAATTTAATGTGTATTCTGTTGTAGTTGTTGATCCCAGATATAACACGATTCTGTTGCATCCGTTTGAAATTCTAGTACTACTTTTATATGTTATAGCAACTACATTAGGTCGAAGGATATCATCTCATTCTCATGATTTGAACATCCAAACTACATTACTTCTCATGTTAGATAAAGCATGCTCTATCGTGGAGATCTCAGGTCCACCACTCGTGCTCTTTGAAAATGAATCATGCAAGAGCTACTTAAACTTTTTGCATGATGTACAAGTGAACAGCCCATCTTTATCGAGGGAGAAGAATGCTGAAGGCGAGCTTGTGTCTGTATGTAAGAAAGTGTTGCATATATATACCTTGAGTGTAGCGGAGTTGAATGTGTCACATAAAAACTTAGGGCAAACTGCCTTCTTCCATTAGGCTCCGCAAAGGAGGAGGAATAGCAGCTCGAATGCCTCTAATTCTATCAGTTATGCGGATTTTGGGTAGTCTAGAAAGGGTATCATTCAGGAGGCATGTTTCTCAGCTGTTTCCATTGCTGGTGGATCTCGTCCGAAGCGAGCACAGTTCAATGGAAGTGTAACGAGTTTCGAGCAGTATATTTAAGTCATGTATAATAGGTCCTCTAGTGTACAGAGTGTAAGTTGAGATTTTCTTGCTTCACTATCGGTTCTTAGGAAATTGTTTTGCTGTATAGGAATATTCCATCTGAGTACAGTCATTTTGGAACTCGACTCTTTAGAAATGTATGCACCTATACTAGTGTGGCTACGCAAGACTTTAATTCCTTCAATTTTCCTTTTATTCAATTATTATTCACAATGCAAATGTCACATATTCAATTAGTTCAGTCTGAATATTATCTATCCTACTTCTTTACGCAAATCTTAAAGTAAAATGGTGAGTGAATAAATTTCATTGGTGCAGTACTAGAGTAAAGGTTATTCTTTATGATATGCAAAAATCATGAGGTTCGTATGAAATTAATGAATCAACAACTTGTGTTATTGATAAATATTTTTTAAGATGAATAAACTTTTCTGAAAAATCGTGAGGTAGTTTAGATATAAAAAATCAACTTGCAATGAAGCTAATACAAAA
>NC_062965.1:33325356-33345683 GCF_023119035.1 Salvia hispanica | reverse complement strand
ACTGAAACTAGTATATAAATCTCATGGGCCCTCCTCCTATCACCAATTGGTTTTAGGATGGAACCCATGGATTTCTATCGCACTTTATTTTGAATTAGTTTACAGTCGACCACACAAAAACAATATTCCATTAAAGAAACTTGTATTTATTTTATTATGACATGGTGAAGATAATTATATATTATGTACAATCAAAGTCGAGCGTTATTCTGCAAACCAAGCATGATTGAATGCGTCTTTGGCAGTTATCCTATCCTCTTTTTCATACGCCAAAAGCCTTTGGAGCAAGTCAAATCCGACTTCAGTCAGCGCCGCCACGGCCAGGTTCGGAGACGCCGCCGCCAATTCCTTCCGGAGAAAACTGAAGAGCGGGTTTATGGTCCATTTGATGCACTGAAGAAGCTGGTGGCACTCGGACTCCCCTCGGAAAAGCACCCGATCGAGCAGGAGCTCCGCCATGGTGGCCCCCACAGACCACATGTCGACAGATCTTGACATCGATATTGTGGCCCAATAAGATGTTGGAGGGCTTGAGATCCCTATGGATGATGCCGTTATGGTGGAGGAAGGCAACACCCTTGAGTATCTCCTCCATTATGTACTTGATCTCCAAGAGCGCGTAGGGTTTGTTGCCTCCACCGCTTGAGGTCCGACATCATGTGCTCCATCACCACGTAGGCGCGCTCACCACCCGCCGCCTGCTTGAACCCCACGATGCATGGGTGGCGCGGTAGTGATTTCAGGATACTGATCTCCATTAAGGTGGAGGGGCACAGCCCGCCCACCTCCTCCTTCATCGCCACGATCTCTCCCGTTTTCTCGTTCCGAGCTTTGTACACCACACCGTAAGTGCCCCGGCTGATCTCCTCCAGAATCAAGTATTCGTCGTCGTTCGGATCATCGCTCGAATACGTGTAGTCCACCAAATAAGCAGTTCCTAATCCGGCCATTATTGCCATACCAATCAATTCCAATTTCGAAACACAACAAACAAACTCAGATTAATTTTGTGAAATGACCAGCCAGAATGATCGATTAATTACATATATACTACAATCAAGCACAAATTATCTAGTTTAGAGTCCCACTCCTAATCCTATTACAACTCATTAATTAAGCTCTTAATTAGGGTTAACGCGCCTGATTTCTTTTGTTGTCAGATCAGTATTACATTAGTGGATAGAATAAATTAATTCAATTATGGTAAGTAAATTTAGGATAAATCTTCACGGACCCTAAATTTAGTGGAATATATGACCTATTTTTCTATATTAGTTTTATAATAAAGTGTAAATTAAATAAGTTTGTAGAATGTATGACCAACTTACTAAATATAGTACTCCCTTTGTCTCCCATAATTTGTCACCATTTGACCCGACACGAGTTTAAGAAATGTGAGTGAAAATGAGTTAGTGGAATATGAGGTCCACTAACAAATATTAATAAAAATGAAATGTGTCAAATTTTTAGGGACGGAAGAAAAAGAGAATAGGTGAGAAATTTTCAGGAACGGAGGGAGTAATAAAAGTGAAATGGAATGCTTATTGACGGACATACGAGAAAGAAAAATAAGGCCTTTAATGACCGATGAAAGAAGTAAAAAATAAATATGACAAGTATTGACTTAAAAAAAAAACTAATGACAATTAATAGACATATGAAGTAATTCTAGGTACTTGAATTTTTATTTTTATTTTCTTACTATAAAATTAATTGAGTACCCGTAGTTCTATTTGGGCAACCTGACCATAGTAAAAGATTACGCAGTGTTTCTAAAATTACTCCCTCCGTCCCATTTAAAATGATATTTTTTTTTTAGTTTGTTCCAATTAAGAAGACATATTTCTTTTTTTTAAAAAAAATTTTCCTCTCCAATTAACACATTCAATCACTTTCTTTCACACCTATTAAAATATTCCATCTTTCTTTCTCTTGCTATTTTAATTCTTACATCCATCTTTTCTCTCACAAATTTGTCGATTTAATTATGCAAACAAAATTAAAATTCTAACAGTCAAATCCATTATCTGCATTGAGCTTGAGATTCTGAATCCTGACAATCAAATCCATTATCTAGACGGCGAATGTGGTTTCCGGAATTGGAGAGGTAGGGCGGTCGATGCGGCGTCTCAAACCCTAGGCGGGGCGTCCCGCTGTGGTTGGGTGCTGGGGCCTTCGCTCGACAAGATCATAAGAATGTGGCTTGGAGGAAGGAAACACTCCCAACTCGTCTCCTCCTGCAAATCTGCTCTGCCGACGACCCTTCCGATCCCGCCTCTTGCTGACTTCCAGCTTCAGCCACTCATCTCCGCCCTCGATTCGGCCTACCCCAAGGTCGTCGAGCCGGGTCCTGACACCTCCTCATCCTACATTTGAGCTAACTAGTGGAAAACAGCTTAAGTTGTCGTCGGTATGATTACTTTCTGGCCCTCATTTTGATGCTGCTCTGCTATTTTTTCTTGCTGAACGCAGTCTGAGTGTATTTCACCTTGATGTGCCTCACTGCCTCCTCATCTCATATTTGAGGTTATGAGTCTTAATTAGTAAAGATTGTTTCTGGAAAGTTTTTGCTGATTGATCTGGTTGATTATCTTTTTTGATTAGGCATCTTTGGTTATGCATGTTGTATCATGGATTTAGGTCTTTTGCTGTCAGTTATAACCATGCATATCATTCATAATATGATCAAGCTTTTTTTCTAGTTCTCACTCCATATATTGTTTTACCTCTCAGCTATACAAATTTGCTGTGGTTTTTTTTTTTAAATCTATTCTGTCCCAAGAAATTTATGGTATGTGTATATATTTTTTTTTTTGCATATTTTTGTACTCCCTCCGTCCCAAGATAAGTGACTTGTATTCCTTTTTGGGGTGTCCCACTTACTATAAGTGACCTATTTTCATTTTTAGCAAAAAGTCATCTCTCTTACTTTATTCTCCACCTACTTTATTCTCTCTTCTCTCCTCTACTTTTCCCTCTCTCATACTTTACTCTCTCCACTTTAACTTATTTAAATACCATTCCTTAAATCCGGTGCCCAAAAGAAGTAGGTCACTTATCTTGGGACGGAGGGAGTATTTTTTATAGCTTGTGCAATTTTTAATAGCCTTTTTGTGTTTTTGTATGAAGCGTGTGCATATTATTACCTCTCAGCTATATAGGATTTTAATAACCTTTTGTGTCATTATATAGCTTGTGCAGATTTTTAACACCCCTAGATATTTGCAGATCTCGCAATGGCCTCCAAAAAACTGCTCTAGGTCCACCACCTGGTTCAGTTTCCTCCTTATCACCTGTCCAAGATATGACATGTCGTTATGAATCAGTTAAGTGCCTGGTTAGGATAATTAAATCAATGGAATCATGGATGGACCAACAACTGAAAGCTGGAGAACATAATCCGACAAAGTCTTCTGATAATGAAAACGTGGCTGAGAGTCTCAGTTACCACACTGATGATGCAACTAATGCTGATTATGAGCCACACCTAGAAGCAAACTCTGAAATATATGATGCTGCAACACTGGATTAGCTTAGAGCTCATAAGTTGGAAATTCAGGTTTGTTTATGATTTCACTTCAAGCAAATCTATTCCCTCAAGAATTCTTAATAGCTGTCTAATCTAAACATGAGAACAGGGTTGCATTAAGAATACAAGCATTTATAATGTAAAATTAGCTGTCTAATCTCTTAATAGTCTAATAATTTATTTAGTGGCAGAGTTGTTATGATTTTGGAACACTTTAGTGATTATGTCAGTGTAATGGATGCCGAAAGGCACTGCACTGTTCAATAGAAAATCATCCAAGGGAATTGAATTCTTGATAAAATCCAAAAAAGTTGGTAGCTCCCTAGAAGAAGTGGCCCATTTTCTGAAAAAGATAGACCGCATCATGGAAAAATTTGCGGAGCGCTATTGTAAATGCAATCCAAACTCGTTCACCAGCGCAGATACAGCTTATGTCCTTGCTTACTCAGTCCTAATGCTCAATAATGACGCCGATAATCGTATGGTGATGGATAAGGTGCATTTCTAATACTTTAACTTCCATAGTGTCGGTTGAAGAAATGATGTACTAACACTTCCCCTTTTAGGTACATTTCTTCCTATGGCATCCATGTCCACTCGCAGTGTTGGAGTGACTTTGAGGAACGACAAAGAGAAAGCACAGTTGAAGAACCTGTCACCCCCCACTAGCCAGCCTTCAAGATACTCCTCATTGGCTGTCATAAAGGGTCTCGGCATCCAGCAATGCTGGGATACATTGGTTAGAGGGAGGCTTTTACCATCTTTTCCATGAGAAGTGTGCTCATATAAGGCATTGACAGTGGAGTTCCTCAGCACATTGCAACTGATTTACAGTGATGAGGAGGAGTTGGAGGCCATCACATTTCGGCACACCAAAAAGGAGATCACGCTAACTCCGGCTCAATTCAACGCTATATTCAAAGTGTACGGAGATCAGGACAGAGCCATTTGGCAAGAGCCGGAGGACTTTGATAGAGATTGGTTCTGGCTGGCAATCACACGTCAGCGGGACTCCACGGCCAGGTTCAACCCTTCAAGAGCCAAGAGTAGTGAAATAAGGAACCCGGTTTTGCGCTACATGCACAAGGCATTGGTGAACCTCTCGTTTGCCCACACAGAGTCTGGGAGTGTCCAGACCGAGAAGCTGTTTGTTTAGTATCCATTTAGTAGGATTTATGAAAAGTCCAGGTCAAGGTACCTCAAGCGCGGAAGTAGCTGCATTGATGCGTTTGGCTGCTGATTTAGGGAGCAAACTTTCTGAAGACGAGGGGCAAGATATCATTCTTTGTTTGAAAGAGGCTGCTGAGTCTAGTTTGCCTGGTTTTGCAAAACTTCTGAAAACCATGGACAGCATCGAGATTCCCGATGTTTCTCATCCAAATAATGATATGGAACTGTCTACGGACCATGGAGATGGCTCTGAGGATGATAACGAAAACTTTCAAATGGTAGCATATATTTTATCAAGGATGAATGTCCATATTAATGTACAGCTACTTGTTATACAGGTTAATGCTCTCTCTCAAACATGCATTTGAACTGTTATCGTGTTAATTGTGCTGGTGCTTACCTTTGTTAAGCGTATCAACTATGAAATGGATGGTCTCAGGCGCGCAAATACTATTAGTTTGTATGGTATGCAGTTTGATTTGACTTTCATTTGAGCCTATTATATGTCCTCAGTGTGAGACTTTGTTTTTTCATTATACGCTGTGCATAACCTTTTTCTTATGTGTACAAATTACATACCATTAAGTAGGAGTCCTACTTAAGAATATACCAATATGTCTGATGCTAAAAACTCAATTCTCAAATTTGATAGCTTATTGGAAGCAAGGCATTGGTACTTACTGCAATACACCACGTGAGTATAAGCATAAAAATTGGTAGAATGTTCCCGACTCTGGTAAGTTTTTGGTTGAAAGCCAAAAAACCGAGAGAGGTCCTTTTATTTTATTAGAAGGTCTAACATGTCTTCCAATTAAAGCGAAGAATAATGTCTCTAGAATACGAAATATAGGCCATTTATTCACTTCGGAAGCCAATTTAATGTGTATTCTGCTGTAGTTGTTGATCCCGGAAATAACACGATTCTGTTGCAACCTTTTGAAATTCTTGTACTACTTTTATGTGTTATAGGAACTAAATTAGGTCGAAGTTTCATGCTGATCTTTCTCCCTGCTCACAGGCTGTGACTCTTATATACAGGATCCACTGGACGTCCCTGTCTGCAAATGTTGTCACCATAGTACTCGGAATCTTTTCATCGATATCATCTCATTCTCATGATTTGAACACCCAACTACATTACTTCTCAAGTTAGATAAAGCATGCTCTATCGTGGAGATCTCAGGTCCACCACTCGTGCTCTTTGAAAATGAATCATGCAAGAGCTACTTAAACTTTTTGCATGATGTACAAGTGAACAGCCCATCTTTATCGAGGGAGAAGAATGCTGAAGGCGAGCTTGTGTCTGTATGTAAGAAAGTGTTGCATATATATACCTTGAGTGTAGCGGAGTTGAATGTGTCACATAAAAACTTAGGGCAAACTGCCTTCTTCCATTAGGCTCCGCAAAGGAGGAGGAATAGCAGCTCGAATGCCTCTAATTCTATCAGTTATGCGGATTTTGGGTAGTCTAGAAAGGGTATCATTCAGGAGGCATGTTTCTCAGCTGTTTCCATTGCTGGTGGATCTCGTCCGAAGCGAGCACAGTTCAATGGAAGTGTAACGAGTTTCGAGCAGTATATTTAAGTCATGTATAATAGGTCCTCTAGTGTACAGAGTGTAAGTTGAGATTTTCTTGCTTCACTATCGGTTCTTAGGAAATTGTTTTGCTGTATAGGAATATTCCATCTGAGTACAGTCATTTTGGAACTCGACTCTTTAGAAATGTATGCACCTATACTAGTGTGGCTACGCAAGACTTTAATTCCTTCAATTTTCCTTTTATTCAATTATTATTCACAATGCAAATGTCACATATTCAATTAGTTCAGTCTGAATATTATCTATCCTACTTCTTTACGCAAATCTTAAAGTAAAATGGTGAGTGAATAAATTTCATTGGTGCAGTACTAGAGTAAAGGTTATTCTTTATGATATGCAAAAATCATGAGGTTCGTATGAAATTAATGAATCAACAACTTGTGTTATTGATAAATATTTTTTAAGATGAATAAACTTTTCTGAAAAATCGTGAGGTAGTTTAGATATAAAAAATCAACTTGCAATGAAGCTAATACAAAAGAAAACTCGTTTACTCAATGTCAACTTTTAGGAATTAGTGTATAATCTGATCTCATGATATAATTTGAAGTCTCTCGACTATTTTATACCTTATTCACATGTAGAATCTGATTTTGTTCACATGTATCTATGTATATGTGCGTGTTTGTTTTGAATTATGATGTTAAACTATAGAAGTGTTTGAAAAAAAACTATCAAGTGCATGAACATTTAATAAAAAATACTATGATCTTTACTAGAAATTGATTGTAACTTTAATGGAAGTGGCAGGTCAATTCTTCTTTGGACTGGGAAATTTCAAAGGAATTTTTTTCTTTTTTAGACAATTATTTCATAGGATTAGTTAGTCTAGAGTTTATATTAGAAAAATCAAGTCCGCACCAAAGAACAAATTGGAAAAAAAGAGAAAAAGTAAAACTGAGTCGCGATAATGCAAAAGGGCATTTATTTCTGCAGTCCAAGTAGGACCAGAATAATTTGGCATTTCACATTAACATTTTGTTAGGACTTATTGACTCAATGAAAATCAATATTTTATGATCAATGGAGTGCTGTCTACCATTTTCGCACTTGATTAAGTGTAAGAGTAACTGAATTCATTTGTTATATGGAGTAGTACTAAATTATAACTGAAATTTTGATAATATCCCTAATTTTCAAATGAAAATGGGTTGCTAACAATAATTTCAGCACCAGTTGTTTTCCACGTTCTGAATGGTCCATTACCATATTAATATTAGCGACTAACAAGTCAAATTCGAGATGCTATACCAACTAAAATATGTGATGGTGGACCCGTAAATTGAGGGCCTAATTGATCATAACTTGGTCATCAAATATTATGCATAAGATTTGAAGAATTTAAAATTAGTTTGAGTTAAAACAATAATGCAATGACATCTTACCATTCAATTCAAACACCTAATAACAATTACGTAAAATCAGAACGTATCGTACCAAAGAAATTTAAAAATTTATGTTGTCCTCTCATCTTTGTCAATATAGGCTTTAAAGTATAAATATAGCAGTAATTTAATAAATTACTATCAATTATCATAAAATCTACGTAGGGTTTTTTAAATCTCACGGAACAAATTACTGTAAAGTGGGTCAAATGACTTTAATTTAAAGTTTTCTTAAAACATATTTAAGGGTAATGTAATTCAAAACAACCTAACTAGTTAATGGAATATTCCCTTCGTCCCAGAGAAATATGTCATATTTTCTTTTTCGTCAGTTCTATAGAAATAGTCCGTATTCATTTTCTCATTTTTCCTTTATTATATATGGATTCCACGATCCACTACCCAATTTCAACTAATTTTTTTTTTATTCCTTACTTGTGTAAATCCCAAATGACCTATTTCTATGGAACGGAGCCAGTACAATAAAAGATGTTCAATTTGAGAAACAGACGGAATTTTCAAAGCAAAGTGCGATGACCAAACTCAAATGAATAGGCGATTAGATAATTACTACTACTACTACTACTACTACTACTACTTGGTTTAAGTGGGAGAATACACATTTTTATCGATTAGATAATGACCTATTTATATGATGTCTTTGCACGAGCGAATATATGTTATCTTAGTCTGTAAGCAATTTATAGAAGTACACAAGATATGTACCTGGGTACTGAACAAATGAAGTGAAAGAAATGTTAATGTTTTAAGATAAGAAGAAGCATTGTAATTGGCAGCAATATACCAAAAGTTAGAGCTATGCACGCGTATTCAATGAAGTAAACTATTGGTCAGAGTTATACGTGTAATGCATTTGACTATTGAATTGACACACATGGCACTACGCCAATTCACTTGCTCTTTCGTAATATTCGCTCCCAAAAATCCAATTAAAGATTACAAATTGCAGCACAACTTTCAAGGCCACGAACGAGCTCAGCACCTTCCTTTTGACCACATATTCATCATAGTATAAGTAGATCATCATTAAGCATTCAATTCAATTCAATCCACACCAAAAATTTCCACTTAAAGCAGCGTTAGCAGTGCAGTCCGGCCTACTCTGCACTCCCTTTCTCTGCAACACACAAACATACCTCTAAACATTATTCAAAAATGGAAGGCCGCCTCCACCAGTCAAAGTCTAAAGCCAAAGCCGCAGCCGCTGATGAGAAGGCATCCGACGCCGTATCAGTACCAGTATACCTGACAAACGCCTTCTTCTTCACTGTGTTCTTCTCGGTGGTATACTTTCTGCTTCTCCGGTGGCGGGAAAAGATCCGTAACTCAACACCTCTCCACGTGGTTAGTCTGTCTGATATTGGAGCCATCGTGACGTTCGTGGCCTCATTCATCTACCTTGTTGGCTTCTTCGGCATCGGCTTCGTCCAGTCCATCGTCATTCCCCGCGCTCCAATTGACGAAGAAGATGACGAGGAAGAATTCGACCGCTTGATGGTGAAGGAAGATTCACCAAAACTCCCCTGCGCTGCCGCTCCCGCTCCCAAATCCGATGATGATATTCTTAAGAAGACTGAGGTTAGCGCCGACGACGAGGAAATTATCAAGTCGGTGGTGGAGGGGAAGATCCCCTCTTATGCTCTAGAATCAAAGCTGGGAGACTGCCACCGTGCGGCCGCCATCCGCCGCGAGGCATTGCAACGCATCACAGGAAAATCCCTGGAGGGGCTTCCCTTGGAGGGCTTGGATTACGAGTCGATCCTTGGACAGTGCTGTGAAATGCCAGTGGGGTATGTGCAGATTCCAGTGGGCATTGCTGGGCCGCTGTTGTTGGACGAATGTGAGTACTCTGTTCCAATGGCGACCACAGAGGGCTGTTTAGTAGCCAGCACCAACAGAGGGTGTAAAGCTATATATGCCTCCGGAGGGGCCACCAGCTCCCTTTACAGAGACGCCATGACAAGGGCTCCTGTCGTCCGCTTCGGCTCTGCCAAGAGGGCTGCTGAGCTTAAGCTTTTCCTTGAAGATCCTCTTAATTTTGAGACCCTCTCCCTCGTCTTCAACAGCTCCAGCAGATTCGGCAGGCTGCAGAGCATCAAATGCGCCGTCGCTGGCAAGAATCTCTACATTCGATTCTCATGCAGCACGGGCGACGCCATGGGAATGAATATGGTTTCTAAGGGTGTTCAAAACACCTTGGACTTCCTTACCAACCAGTTCCCTGATATGGATGTCATGGGTATTTCTGGAAACTACTGCTCCGATAAGAAGCCTGCTGCAGTCAACTGGATTGAGGGCCGTGGCAAGTCAGTTGTGTGTGAGGCCGTAATCCAAGGAGACATTGTCAATAAGGTGCTCAAGACTGATGTTGCTTCCTTGGTGGAGCTTAACATGCTCAAGAATCTCACTGGCTCTGCCGTGGCTGGAGCTCTTGGGGGCTTCAATGCTCATGCTAGCAACATTGTCTCTGCAATCTACATAGCCACCGGACAGGATCCAGCACAAAACATTGAGAGCTCCCACTGCATAACCATGATGGAAGCTGTCAACGATGGCAAGGACCTTCACGTCTCTGTCACCATGCCTTGTATTGAGGTTGGGACCGTAGGTGGTGGGACTCAACTCGCCTCTCAGTCCGCTTGCCTCAATCTGCTCGGTGTCAAGGGAGCCAATAAGGAGGCTCCTGGATCCAACGCCCGCCTTTTGGCAACCATTGTCGCCGGCTCAGTTCTTGCAGGAGAATTGTCTCTCATGTCTGCCATCGCAGCCGGCCAACTAGTCAAGAGCCATATGAAGTACAACAGGTCTAATAAAGATGTTGCTAGTATCAAGTCTTGAGCTGCTGAATGAAAAAGACCAGTGAGACTCTTGTTTTCATACAATAACAATGCTGACCATTGTAATAACGAAGGGGATAGACCTAATCAAATACTAGCTTAGAACTTTTTGTTTCACTTTGATTCCATTCAATCGATTATTCTTTCATAATCCGTATCATTGGCCTTTGCTATTGTAGGTAAGGAACTCTATCAATTCAATACTCCCTCCATTTCATTGTAATAGAGGCATTTCATTTTCTGCACTCGTTTTGAAAAAATAATATTAAATAGTTAAAGTGGAGAGAGTCAAAAGTAATAGAGAGAATAATGTAGAGAAGAGTCTTATCTACAATATTTTCTCTCTTACTTTACTTTTTCTCGACTTTAACTATTTATAATTATTTTTTTAAAATGAGTGCTCAAAATGAAATGCCTCTATTACTATGGAACGGATGGAGTACTATTTTGGGGATTTCTTGTATAAAACTTGACAACCTCTCTTGTGTTGGATGAAATTTTAATTATATTTTTAGCTTAATTTGCTCAAACAACTACAAGTCTACAACTAAAGTTATTTTTACGAAAGGAATTGAATTAGAGAACTTCTTCATCCATCTTATTTCATCTTTGGAGAACTAACCAAGACCGGGTGATTCTTTGTGACTAGTTTGTGTTGTGTTCATGCACAGTACCTCCTCCGAATTCAAGAGTGTGTATTCTCCATTGATAGCGATAATTCCTAACAAAAGATTCACATGTAATCTACTCCTTCCGTTCCATGTTAATTGAGTCATTTTTCTATTTTGAAAAGTTTCAAGTTAATTGAGTCATTTCTATTTTTACTAAAAAGTAACTCTTCCTTTTACTTTACTCTCTCTTTATCTCTCTTACTTTACTCTCTCTTACTTTTTTCACCATCCATTTAACACACTATGTTTAAACTCCGTGCCGAAAAGAAATGTCCCTATTAACAAAGAATGGAGGGAGTATGTTAAGGGTGAAGTTCCCTTAACACGATAAAAGGCAGTCGCCGGAGCTTTGCCGGTCGATCAAACCAAGATTTAAGATTGCAAAACAATAAAAGCTAAAAAGATAATTTCATATTTCTTCATTGAATGCGATAGAAGAATACAATATCTCCTATTTATAAGACTAATTCTCTAATACCCTAACTTAGTGACCAAGAAAATAATCATAAGCATATATGGAAAGATATATGACAAATAATTGATAGACAAATTAATAGAGATATGGAGATATCTCGTATCAACTCCCCCACGGTTAAATTCCACCTTGTCCTCAAGGTGGGAACACGAAAAGCAAAGAAGAGAGTTGCTGATAACATAAGCTCGACGAGATCTATCTCCTCCTGGATCAAACACACATCGAATAGGGAAGCATCTCCCTTCATCATCCCTATCAAAAATCATCAAGGGAGGACCAATGTGATTGTCAAAATTCAGCGCTAAAATGGATAGCTTGTCCACACGTCCAAGAACACTCACACATGGCGTGTCATTGCGTGGCGGGATCAACCGTGCATCACCATCAAGCAATGTTGGTCGATGATTCATTCTTGCAACAACATCACCATGAAAATCCTTATAGAGAGAGACAATTTCCTTCAAACATATTGAAAAGGCATCTGCCACTTTATTTCCATCAAGTGCATATAGATAATCACTGTCCTTCTCAACCAAGCAATGCTCAACATCTTGGGATGACACTCGAGCCACATTGAATGATGTTATGACTGTCTTCACTTCCTCAACGGAATCAGCCTCCTTTTTGTCGTCTAATAGTGCTTCCTCCTCTCCACTAACATTGGGGACGCACTGCGGAGAGATCAGACTTGGCGGGGGCAGGTTCTCCAACAATTCGTCTTCCTCCCTACTGATATCGGGGCTGCAAGGTGGAGCTAGTGGGGACATATTCAAAGGCGGGAGCACAGCTGCAGCGGGCAGCACCGGTGCTGCTGAACAGTTATGGCTTGTCGGGCTCCAGGAGGACGGGTGCTGCAGTGGTGGCGGCGGGACAATCACTGCAGTAGGTAGCAAGCTACTCGATGGATCGTGATGGAGATAGGGACGAGAGAGGCTCCGGGATTCAGCGGAGTCCCAATAATCATCCAAGTCACCTATGGAATTACTCCTTCCCTCACCAATAGTTGCTAAACGTTGGGTACCATAGGAAAGGTATAGATTGAGAGGCGGCTGATCATATGGTGTGTATTCTTGTGGCGTGTACAGTCTCGGTGGGTCCCAACAGGTCGGCGGTCTAGGAGGCAACCGGTTGAAGGGTGGGTAGCTCTGATGTTGGCGCTGTTCGGGGAGATCCCAGCTCGTTGGATGGCGAGGTTGTGTGGCTGGCAGCGTCTGTATAGGACCTTGTGGGTACCAGCGCATATAAAGGTCAGAGCTCGGCGGCTGTTGCTGCCAAGTGTAGGGCTGGTGCGTAGGAAACGATGGCTGGTAGGGTGTGTAAGGCGGCTGTGTGGTGGCGTTCAGCGGCGGCCCATCTGGTGGGTCAGGTTCGGGGCGCGAATAGTACCCCGATGCAAGCCTTGGTGCGCTCAAGGGGGGGCGCAGGAATTGGGTGTGGCGTCACCTGTGTTGCGCCTACTCGAAGAACAGCAGCATCAAGTCGAGCCTCTAATTTGTTGAGTGCAACTGCGACACGCTCAAGCTGCGAGGTCATGAACTCTTCCGGTGAAGCCTCCACCCGCGGCGATGACTCTCCCGGTCGTGGCATTCCCCAAGGTTGATGGTGTCGATTCTCATCGGTATGAGCCATGAGTTCGAAAATGGAAGCACCAATTGTTAAGGGTGAAGTTCCCTTAACACGATAAAAGGCAGTCGCCGGAGCTTTGCCGGTCGATCAAACCAAGATTTAAGATTGCAAAACAATAAAAGCTAAAAAGATAATTTCATATTTCTTCATTGAATGCGATAGAAGAATACAATATCTCCTATTTATAAGACTAATTCTCTAATACCCTAACTTAGTGACCAAGAAAATAATCATAAGCATATATGGAAAGATATGACAAATAATTGATAGACAAATTAATAGAGATATGGAGATATCTCGTATCAGAGTACTACTTTGAACATTGAAATTCCAAGAAATAATCAAAAGTCCATATTGTTACATGTTTAATTTCTGAGGCACTATTTAAACTTTCATAAATTACCAATTCACTATTTTTCTACGTAAATTATGCAACCGACATTCTATTTATAAAACAAAAAGTATCGGTCATCTTCGATGGGAAGACTTGGGATATTGCGAGGGTGATCTTTCAGTTTAAGGAAGCCGCCTATAGTACTTTGAACTCACGTTTCTCCCACGATCAGGTTGTTCTCCACCTCCAAGATAGATGATGATGGTGACTGTTTTTCAGGTGGTATTAAAATTTTGGTACGTCTTGAGTCACTCATCATAGTACTCTTTTTTTCCTTTCCCATGGGGTTTTATTCCCAAGGGGTTTTAACGAGGCCCTCCCACACTGGGTTACAGTGGATTTTGTTGATCTTTTATTTCTTCCATGAGCTTTGCCCATGTTATTTTGGTATGCTTAGTCTCCTTGTTGGCTAGTTGTTGATGTTTCTCCTCGGGTATGCCCGAGAGTATGATGTAAACGATAAGTTCTGATGATATTCTATTTATTAATTCATATAAAAAAAACACAAAGTATTTTCGCATATATTTATTCCCTACAGTTCTACAAAAACTATATATTACATTCATACAAAAAAATAGTTTAGTAGTGAATTACATACTCCCTATGTCCCACGCTAATTGAGTCATTTACTTTTTGTACTCGTTTTGGTAAAATTATACTAATAAATAACTAAAGTGAAGAGAGAATAACGCAAGAGATGAATATGAACGAGAAGACTCTCCTCTAAATTATTCTCTCTCTTACTTAACTCTCTCTCCATTTCAACTAAGTATTTATTATCATTTTTTCAAAACGAATGCAAAAAAGAATAGACTCAAGTAACGCGGGACAGATGGAGTATATAAGTTGGTAAAGTAAGAGAGAAAAGGAGGAAAAAAGTAGTTAAAATTTTTTTAGTGGAAAATGAGACCTCACTTAAGAGATATATACACTATGAATAGGTGAGAATAATTCTGGTTGATGACAAAACAAGCATTTAGTAATTTTTACTAAAAAGTTTTGCTCCTCCAAAACCTTGAAAACTGCGGTTGAAATGCTCCAAGTGCAATGACAGAGTTGCATTGTACACCAAAGTGACGATGACAAACTTTCGCACATATGGGGAGAATAAATGGTTCATACATGCCTGACAAATAAGTGTTATCGCCAAGAACTCAAAATGGTCTTCATGAGTTCTGAACGTTATCCTTCTACCTCATGCAAATTTCGCGATATCCAGATCTTAAATCAAGCTTTATGAATTGAGCTGCAACGCCATCTCACCAAGCAACTCGTCGATGTAGGGATATGAAACCTATCATGGATTGTGACTGCATTTGGTTCCCTATAGTCGACACATGCAAGAAGAACCATACATTCTGCGGACAAATAATACCGGAGAAGAAAATGCAATTTGACTTACCTGAATTGTGCTATGCAAAAGCATCTCTTTAATTATGTGTGTGAGTTGGGCAAGCGGTGAGAGGTCAATGCTTGAGGTCAATTACCTGAGGCCAAAGGTCTCAGGTTTGAGTCCTCGGTGGCACGGCCTTTAAATCTAAAGTCAATTATAAAAATAAAAAAAAAGCATCTCTTCAACTTGTTTCTCTATTTCTAATTTTGATAGTGAGGATATATGTAAGACCTCACATTTAACTGCACTTTTACTGACAATAAAGTGATACATTGATTTAAAAAGGCTCATGGGAAGACCCACCAGGGGCTGAAATATGCTAGAAACATGTGCAACAATATCAAGCCTTCTTCTAGCAAGTCAGAGGAAAATTCAAGAGGGATGGGTGAAATTATTGCCACCTGTATCATCAAAATTTTATAACAATCCACATAATTTGACGTTGCATGCATAGCCATCAACTTATTAAAGGTAATGACCTTCAAAAGGATATCATCTCCCTTTAATATCACAATAGTCCTTTTTTCCAATTTAATTGCATGTGTAATTCTGTTAAGTGAGTGTTTTTTTCTTGCGAGATTTAGATGTGCAAGTGTATTGTAAACTGATAGCAGGCAAACGGGTCTAGGGGATTTACTAAACCGCAGGGTCTAGCAGATCGGAAACCTATCTGGAATGTCGTTGGGTGCACTCTCAAACCACTTCAAAACCTCAACCCATTATAATATTGGCTACTCTATGGAAGTAAGGATCGATCCCACAGAGATGGATGAATTTAGATTGTATTCGGAGGATCTGGAAAATGGTTGGTTGCTGCCACGCAACTCATGGGTTAAGTTTAACTACTAGGCTCAACGGAATGAAAAGAAACTAATCTATCTACTAGACTTAGGAAACAGTGGTAAATTTGTATTAGCTTCCTGAGTCCGGCAGATTCTCCCTACGCACCTAAACTTATAAACACGTGTTAGTTCATTGAAATAACAGAAATTCACCTCATAACCAATGCATGAAATGAGCCTTATCATTCTGCATAAACATGAATGAGAATACCTAATGTCTTCGGCCATTGTATGCCCAAGACAACATCTAAACTGAGGATATTAGAACAAATAAATTAATATCAGATGTATATTTTTATAAGTTTAGAGCAATAATGAGCACATAGTAAAGATTCACCATTACCAACATAGATACGAAATGAGATAATTGGAGTGACACCCAAATTCAATGTTTGTACCACATATGGTCGTTTGAGATTATGTGAGCTCTAACTGTCTATCAAAATAGTCACATGAACATCTAAAATAGAACCATCAATCGTATTGATCAAGGATGAGAGGTAGTAGCTAAGATAGTTAATAACTTAATTTAAAATCTTCGTCTTCAATTTATATAAAATGCGTATAATTTATAATAGACTTAGGAAAAATTATACTAATAAATAGTTAGAGTGGAGAGAGAATAACGCAAGAGAAGAATATGAATGAGAAGACTCTCCTCTAAATTATTCTCTCTCTTACTTAACTCTCTCTCCATTTTAACTAAGTATTTATTATCATTTTTCCAAAACGAGTGCAAAAAATTCAAGTTCTATTGATTCGAATGTTCTTGAGGTCATCATGCATAAAAATAAACAATAAAATACAAGAACATGCTTCATAATCAAATAACACATGCATACATGAATTTCGCAAAATTTAAATCCAAATAATCAGAGCCAAAGACTGGCTCTGACACCAATTGAAGGAACTGGCAGCGGAAGCGAGCGGTTTTTACATGCATTGATTATCATAATTTAACAATTATTAAATCGAGCAAATAAATCACATAATAATCAGATCTATTTAGCATATTATGTAGACAAAATCTATTCGCGTAATTCTCACATGTATCATGCTCATAACTTGAATATACCATGCTTTAAGAATATTGAAACCTAAAATATGTTTTTCTACGGAGCATGAATAATACCTAGTTAATTCTCCAAAGAATTGATGATGGCTAGCAACGTGACACTTTGAATACTAGACCACGGATCTTCTCTCTTGTTCCCAAACTGTACTCCAATATCAGTGTGGGCTGATCTCACTGGAATACTAGGACTTAAATAAAGAAGAAAGAAATTCTACTCCTAAGAGGAGACGAAAAATTCGAACCCTACTCTATAAGGGGGGACAAAAATTTTGGTGTAAAAAATTATATTTTTTGTCTCCTTTATTCTCCTATTTATATTAAGTTCCTTTTGGGCCCAGACAGGGATCTATGGAAGGTTTTGGATATGGGCTCATCCAATTTACTTTTTACTAATTAAATTAAACCCACAATTAAATATAAGCTTTAACTGGAATATTACGAGCAGCCACTACAGAAGTAATATTGAACTCTCCCCATCCAAATCCGAAATTATAAGTAATCCGGGTTTCCGTTTTAACTTTCATTTCCCGCGCTTAAGATAAAAATGTCCATTAATTAATTAATGTCTGCTATTGTCTTAATTAATTAATTTCTTATTCATTCCAAGAGTGGACTTAGCATGAAACGCTTATTTATTATTTCATAGAGTGATCAAACTCCAACTAGCTAGGTTCCGAATAATAAAGCCTTGTTTCGCGCTCCTCTTGAGGACATTATCAAACGAGACTCACCTCGCGCACGATTCAATATAATAGCAATCTTAGCACCGCTAGATATTAATCACCACTACCCAATATATCAGGATTATTTGGTTACGAAAACCCCGCACCATTTGATAAGTCAAAGTAATGCATAATCAATACCGTATGCTCAATGCTAACCTACATTGATTAAGAAACAAATATTTATCAAGACCTCGCCTTTCAGTAGATAGCCCAAGGACAAGTCTTGTTGTTAGATCCGTTCAGTGCTATACCACACCAATGTCATCTTATTTCAGTAAGGCTTAGAAATATGCGGACTGACATTGCAACCTTTCACGATGGATAGTCTAATTCCATCTAGGTTGTGAAATTCTTCTTTTTCTTTGTTTAGGATTGACCGTGTTACCTTAAAGTGGACGCCGCCCACAACCAGGTCTAGTAAAACAAAGACTTAGACTTTGTTAAGTTAACTTATACATTTAAACATGCAATTAACATCTATTAAATGTAAAACATAACAACATTATGACAAAAATAATCTGTTTTATTCCTTGGAAAATAAAATAAGAGTTTTACAGTATTCAATCACTCGAAACGTGATTTCTAGTATACAAACTCTAACAATTCATACCTAGGGCCAAAGTCAGTATAGAAAAACAATCTAGAGGCAAAACTAGCAGTCGCAGGCTCGTGAAGGGGATGAACTCAGTTTCGAAGCATAAGCACATAGACTGCTAATCGAAGGATCAATATGGGGAGAACAAAGGCTCTAAAGATTCAATATTTGCATGACATATAGTTATATAATCCTAAGTCTATTATAAATTATACGCATTTTATATAAATTGAAGATGAAGATTTTAAATTAAGTTATTAACTATCTTAGCTACTACCTCTCATCCTTGATCAATACGATTGATGGTTCTATTTTAGATGTTCATGTGACTATTTTGATAGACAGTTAGAGCTCACATAATCTCAAACGACCATATGTGGTACAAACATTGAATTTGGGTGTCACTCCAATTATCTCATTTCGTATCTATGTTGGTAATGGAGAATCTTTACTATGTGCTCATTATTGCTCTAAACTTATAAAAATATACATCTGATATTAATTTATTTGTTCTAATATCCTCAGTTTAGATGTTGTCTTGGGCATACAATGGCCGAAGACATTAGGTATTCTCATTCATGTTTATGCAGAATGATAAGGCTCATTTCATGCATTGGTTATGAGGTGAATTTCTGTTATTTCAATGAACTAACACGTGTTTATAAGTTTAGGTGCGTAGGGAGAATCTGCCGGACTCAGGAAGCTGATACAAATTTACCAGACAAATGGAATCAAAGAACAATTGAAGTGAAGTATGCCAATTCACAAACTGACCTAGGAGGAGCACAGGAGCGATGGCGAGAGTTGAATGAGAAGCGAAGAGCATCTTTTAAAGGATCTTTTTTCGAAGGGCACAAGCATAAAAGTAGCAAAGAAAAACGCCCTAGGGATCCGAGCCTCAACTATAAAAGGAGACAACTATCTTGAAGAGAGGCAGCTCCACTTTAGTCTACGTTCGCAGCTCACTCCTCTCCATAACTCGGATTTTTTTGACCCAATAAGAGATGGGTATGGTGGTGATGGTGATCTGTTTAATTGTGTTGAAACGTGTTAAATTGAGAAGATGGTGGATCCAATGTTTGTTTGGCTTTTGCATGATTATGGCTTTCACCTTTGTTTTCAATTCCGCTCGACCTAGTAGATTAGATTTGGTAGTTTTGTTTAAATCATGTTTAAGTTAGATCTCATTTGCTCGTTTTAATGCCCGTTTGTTTTAAAATAAAAAATAAGTTTTGTTAGTAATTGGACCCTCCGATTGTGGAAGAGTTTGTTTACTTTTTGTAGCTTATTCTGTCATTGTAGCTGATTTGGGAAAATGGTCTCCACTGGTTTTCGCAAGTTTGTTTAGTCGTTTTAGGAAATCCTCAACATGACCCAGTAGTTGTAGTTGTTTAAGTTCTTCTAGTTGAGTTAAGTTTCTTAAGTCATGCATCGTCGTTCCTGTTTCCAAGTCTAGTAGATAGATTGTTTTTTTTATTGGAGCCCAGTAGTTAAACTTAACCCATGAGTTGCGTGGCGAACCCAAAACCCTTTTCCGGGTCCTCCGAATACAAACTAAATTTTCCCTCTGTGGGGTCGATCCTTACTTCCATAGAGTAGCCAAATTTTAATGGGTTGAGGTTTTGAAGTGGTTTGAGAGTGCACCCAAAGACATTCCCCAAGGGTTTTCCCATCCCAGACCCCGGTTAGAAACCCCTGACCCGTTTGCCTCTATCGTTTTCAATACACTTGCACATCTAAATCTCGCAAAGAAAAAAACACTCACTTAACGAATTACACATGCAATTAAATTGGAAAAAAAGGGCTATTGTGATATTAAAAGGGGGATGATATCCTTTTTAAGGTCATTACCTTTAATAAGTTATGGTATGCATGCAAAGTCAAATTATGTGGATTGTTATAAAATTTTTATGATACGGGGGAAAAATTTTACCCTCCCTCTTTAATTTTCCTCCCACTTGCTAGAAGAAGGTTATATTGTTGCACTGTT
>NC_062965.1:33263158-33325256 GCF_023119035.1 Salvia hispanica | reverse complement strand
CTCCAGGCTGTAGTACACGAGGTAGTGGTGCATCCGCGCGAGTGGTGGGCGGCGGACGAACTTGGGGTGCTACGTACCCACCGCGCCATCACTAAAGTCCTATGACTAGAGGTAATTCCACCTCCCCGTGTCGGGCGGGTGGAGGAGGAAGTAGCGGTGCTAGAGAGGGCAAAAGAGCAAGGCTCGAAACATGTGGTGTGGCATTCACGGGGCCGACTAGAGGAGGTCTTAGTTCATAAGCAGCAGCAAGCCTAGTAGCGAGCTTATGCACATCAGGTGGTTTATTCGTGGCTGTGCCCCTCCACCTTAATGGAGATCAGTATCCTGAAATCACTACCGCGCCACCCATGCATCGTGGGGTTCAAGCAGGCGGCGGGTGGTGAGCGCGCCTACGTGGTGATGGAGCACATGATGTCGGACCTCAAGCGGTGGAGGCAACAAACCCTACGCGCTCTTGGAGATCAAGTACATAATGGAGGAGATACTCAAGGGTGTTGCCTTCCTCCACCATAACGGCATCATCCATAGGGATCTCAAGCCCTCCAACATCTTATTGGGCCACAATATCGATGTCAAGATCTGTCGACATGTGGTCTGTGGGGGCCACCATGGCGGAGCTCCTGCTCGATCGGGTGCTTTTCCGAGGGGAGTCCGAGTGCCACCAGCTTCTTCAGTGCATCAAATGGACCATAAACCCGCTCTTCAGTTTTCTCCGGAAGGAATTGGCGGCGGCGTCTCCGAACCTGGCCGTGGCGGCGCTGACTGAAGTCGGATTTGACTTGCTCCAAAGGCTTTTGGCGTATGAAAAAGAGGATAGGATAACTGCCAAAGACGCATTCAATCATGCTTGGTTTGCAGAATAACGCTCGACTTTGATTGTACATAATATATAATTATCTTCACCATGTCATAATAAAATAAATACAAGTTTCTTTAATGGAATATTGTTTTTGTGTGGTCGACTGTAAACTAATTCAAAATAAAGTGTGATAGAAATCCACATTGATAGACAGTAAGACAGCTAAATCAGGGTCGGAGGAGGTGGTCTCAGCTTACATTGGATAGAAATCCATGATAGAAATCCATGGGTTCCATCCTAAAACCAATTGGTGATAGGAGGAGGGCCCATGAGACTTATATACTAGTTTCAGTTTTCTCTTGATACCGATGTGGGACAGTCATATGTTATATTTTTTAGTTTCAATTGCCAACAAAGTGTATGCAAAATACTTATTCTACCAAGCTTCTGTCTTAAATTTCTTCTTGTCCTTCAAATTTAATTAGGGTTGAGACTGCCTTTGAATTTCTTATCTTCATATTCAACGAATTTCTTCAACTTCGTATTCATCGAAGCATTTGCTCACTTCATGGAAAAAAATCCCCATAAATTTTGTAAAGCGTTTCTTAAGCAACATAATGAATGCTTCAATTGTTAGCCAAACAATCAATAGCATCAATGACGTACCCAGAAAATAAAATACGTGGGATCGACATTTTTCAAAATTTAATAATAAATATAATATTTAAAAAATATATTTTTAAAATAAGGGTATATTAGAACAATTTAAGTGTCATCAACTTATATATCAACTTATATTGTGAGCGATAATTAATTCAAACAATTATTTATATCTTCAAAATGTGTCAAAGCTATTTCATTAGATAATAAAGATGAAAGCTCTAAGAACTTAAACGATTATATTGATTTATTCTTTTATTAATATAAAATTTGGAATGATCAACTGATGGAATATTAAATCTTTAAAGTAAAAATAACTAGAAATGAAAACTATTTAATAGTACTATTTTTAAAAAGTAAAGTTGAGAAAATTAAAAGAACAGATAAATAGGATACAGTGAAATTTTAAACATTAAAACAACTATATCATTTTTATTATTATTAATTATTATTGTAGGACCCACCCCCACCAAAAGATATACCCCTCTCGCCCCAATTCCATTCTCTCTTCAACTTCTCCTTCCACAGTATCAATGTAACTCTGTAAATGTATTCTCTCCCTTTTATATTTCAACCTCAATATTAGTAGAACTCCTTCTTTCTCGTTTCTTACTAGTCAACGTTCAGAGATCCGGTGATTGGGGCGGAATTTCAAAATGGTGGGGTCGACGATAGTTTTTATGTTAAAATCCTAAGAATTTTCCGGCGCTTATCACCGGCGGTAGGGTCAGCGGTGGGGTCGGTCGACCCTACCCGACCCCACCTGCATCCGTCTCTTAGGAACATGAAGTATTAAAATCAAATATGATCTAAATAATAGATTAATAATCAAAATAATATCAAAGTCAACTATTCTGTAATCCTATAAAATGAAACTTATTCATTTTTTTCCAAAAAAACATTATTGAAGTCATCACAATATAAGAACAAGGAAAGATGAACAATCTTTATCAATATAATTTGTTTTAACAATAAAAAAATATACTCCCTCTGTTTCATAGTAATGGAGGCATTTCTTTTCGTCGCGAAGATTAAGAAAAATTGTGTTAGGTGAGTTAAGTAAATGGAGAATAAAGTGGAAAATGGAAAAAGGTAGAGAGATAAAGAGAGAAAAAAGTAAGTGAGAGTAAAGTAGGTGTGGAAAAATGTGTTGACTTTTACTAAAAAGGGAAATGACTTTATTACTATGGAACGTACAAAAATGGCAAAATGACTCTATTACTATGGAACGAAGAGAGTAATAAATAGTACTCCATCTGTTCCAAGGTGGTTGAGTTGTAATCTTTTTTATGTTGTCCCAGGTAGTTGATTCATTTCCTTTTTTATCAAAATCATTTTTATGTTGTCCCAATCATTCTCATAGTTTATTCTTTCTTCATCTCTCTTAATTTATTTTGTCTCTTACTTTACTCTCTTCACTTTAACCTTTAACAGATCAATTTCTTATATTTCGTACCCTAAAGAAATCTTCAACTACCTTGGGATGGAGGAAGTATATATGTTGTTATTTCCTTTACTTCTTAGTTCTATTTGCTTTGTTTATTTAATCTGTATGAGTACCCTTTTAGTATAAATGTATATATGAATTAAGGGTAATGATAAAATACAAACTCTATATATTATACTCCCTCCGTCCCGGTTAAGATGACACATTTCTTGGCCGGCACGGAATTTTAGGAGTTATTGGTAAAGTATTTAATTGGAGAGAGAAAATGTTGGTGTACGTATTAAATAGAGAGAGAAAGAGAGATAAATATTTTAATAGGAGTAAGAAAAAGTGGTTGGATATATTAATTGGAAAGAGAAAGTTAAAAAAAAAAAGGAAATGTGTCATTTTAGTTGGGACAAACTAAAAAGGAAAACGTGTCATCTTAAGCGGGACGGAGGGAGTACTTATAAACTTCAAACTCCTTAACACAGTGTAAAATTTCAAAATTTTGATTTCAACATAGTGTCAATGCATTGTCAACAAAGCGTCAATCGTTGACGCTATGTTAACAACTTTTTTGCTGTTATTTTGTTATCTATTAACATTTTCTAATGATCCAAATCATGGTTTGGAGTTTTTACAATACTTATAATTTGCATTTAATTAAATCTTTATTAACCAAATGGTTAGAATCTTCTCTTAACTTATTAGATTATAAATCAAGAGATTTAACCGATGTGTTTTCAAAATTAAACTTTGTTAGTTAGTATAGTTTATATTTCGGAATATTTATCGCATTTTTTTATGAACTAATTTATTCTTCTTTTAAAAATTCTGATATAATAAATTAATTTTTAAAGTTGGATCCAAAAAGAAAACATTGGAATAAATTTATAAATTCTCTATAAGAATGGTCATATAATTGGGCTTATATTGATGTTATCTATACAACATCCTTTACTGTGGAGGATTTAGAGAATTTGTTGAATTAATATACTCCTTCCATCTCATAAAAATAGACTATATTTGTTATTTGAGATATTCCTTAATACTCCATTCGTCCTACAATAAAAGTTACACTTTGTCATTTTAGTCCGTCTCACAATAAGAGTCACACTTCATTTTTACCATAAATGGTAAGTAGATCTCACATTCCACTAACTCACTTCACTCATATTTTATTATAAAACCAATATAAAAATGTGGATATCATATTTCCGTAACTTTTTCAACTCATTATTCTTTATATTTCTTAAAACTTGTGTTCACAATAAGAGTGATCCTATTATGGCCGGAAGTAGTATCATTCAGTCTATTTATATGGAACAATTTGAGTATGTGACACTTAGTGATCCATATCACTATATTACTATATTTGGTGACAAGTGATACTACTAGTTTCATCCGCGATAAAAATGTCATGTTTTTATTTGATGTAACGAAATTGAAATGTTGTAACTAAACTTTATATCCCCATCCAATCATGTTCACCGGTAACGAAATTGAAATGTTGTAATTAAGATCTAAACGTTCAATTTAATTAGTAATTCGTTTTTTTAACAATAATACATTTTTCATTTTGTGATATACACCGCAGACAGTAGACTCCAAGCTAGCTAGGAAAAATCCTTACATGAATGTAAATGATCAATTATACATATGATCTGGCCTGGCTTGCGATTGCGATGGCACGTGGATTGAATCCGGCGACATCGATATCATCTGAAGGAGACTAGAATTCGAAAACGTCTCCTCCAACGCCGGTCCCCTCCTGCTACCTCCATCCACGCAGTCCTTGGCGATATGCAACAGCTCCCTCGCCACGTCCACCATCCCAAGCTTGGCGTCAGCTCCAAATAGCAGACACCGCGTGGCAAGGTCCACCACTATCTGAATCTGCTCGCGCCTCGACGATGGCTGCTCGTGGTAGTACAGGCTGGGGTCCACCATCTCCTCAATCTTCCCCTTGTGCAGAGCCGCGGTGGTGCAGTCCACCACGGCGTCCCCCGTGATGATCTCCAGAAGGACCAGGCCGAGGCTGTAGACGTCGTTCCTCCTCCTCCCGCTCCCTTCGTCGTTGAGCAGATCGAAGCCGGCGAGCTTGACGGAGAAGTCGATGTCTAGGAAGATGCACGCGGAGTGGAGATCGTGGTGGAACAGGGGAGGCGAGATCTCGTTGTGGAGGAATGCGAGGGTGGATGCGGTCTGCGCGGCGACGCTGAGCCTCTTGTGCCAGTGGAAAGGCACGTTCTCGTATCTGGCGCGGCGCAGGTGGTCCATCAGGGTTCCGTTTTGAGGGTAGTCGTAGACGACGAGGGGAGTGGAGCCGGCATTGATGGACCATCCGATCACGCGCGCCATGTTTCTGTGGGAAACAGCGGAGAGTCTCTCGAGCCTGAGCATGATTTGAATGAGGTCGCTTTCAGTGTCACAATAGTCGACTTTCTGCACTGCGACGCGCGATCCCCCTCCTACGACTCCGTGGTAGAGTGTGGAGGGGGAAGAGCTGTCGACTATCTTCTGGCTGTCTCCGAATCCCCTGGTTGCCTCCTCGAGCTCGTGGTATGTGAACAGCCTGGCCTTGTGAGAGGAGATGTTGGCTTGGAAATGTGGCTGCTCTGTGATTAATTTATCCGATCTGATGCGGCGTTTCATCAGGAAAAGTGCCGTTAACGACACGACAGACAGAGTTGAGGTCAGTACCCCTGCATCAATCATAACATATTCAAATTGGTGTCAGCATTTATTCATGCTTATCTACAACTGTTTCGTTTCTAGGAATACAATAATCATACCGGCTAAAATGATTGCCTTTTTTCGTCCATGTTTAACCTGATAGCACTCACTTCCATCAACTTCCTTTCCATCCTTGAAGCAGGCTGTGCCGGATTAGGAAACACACATTTTAGATCATTTTTGGTCGTATAACTATAAGATAGACGAGTTGCTTACATTTGAGACATCCTACTCCGGAAGGGAAGCCGTCGCCGGAGAATCCATCGGCGCATTGGCATCTGAAACCGTTAGCAACGGAGGTAGCATTGACGACATTGGCGTTGGGGGCACAGGCGGCGTGGGTGGAGTTTCTGGGAACAGCCCATTCGAGCTTAACACCCCGCAATCCGGTGCTGCTGCCGGGAATAACAACCCAAGAGGAGAATCCCCTGCAGCCGTATTTGGAGAAAGCGGTGATGCTATCGCCGGGGCGCCAGGAGGTGCGGTCGGAGAGGGGATAGCAGCAGGAGGGGTAGCCGGCGGGGCGGCCGTCGCAGGAAGGCATGAGAGAGGTCCTCTCGCAGACGGGTTTGCAGAGGGAGGAATCTTCGCAGTCGTACAAATCGAGGATGTTGTCGGAGGAGATGGCGAAGTGCTGATCGGCGGCGAAGGAGAAGGACCTGAGGTCGTTGTAGTGGCGGCAGAGGGTGGTGTTGGGGAAGTCGAGGAGGAGGCCGTCGGGGAAGAAGCGGAGGATGCGGTAGGAGCGGGAGGCGATGGTGAGGAAGAGAGAGGAGGAGTTGATGCAGGAGAGGTGGAAAGCGTCATGGAGTGGAGGGGTGGAGTTGAGGTAGAAGGGGAAAGGGATGTGGAAGGTGCCGCATTGAGAGGCAGCGAGGATTAGTGGAGTGTAGAGGAGGAAGAGAGAGAAGAGCCACGGCGACATGGCATGGGTGAAATGGAGAGAGGAAAGGTAAAGGGAAATGGAAATGGAAAGAAGATGAAAGGGAAATGGAGAAAAGGGAGTTGTTGGAGTGAGGGAAGAGAAGACGGTTGGTCTGCGGAATGGGACGCATCCGTACCTATGCAATTGTGCTATTCCCGTGCGTCGCGGAACTTGGGACTTGGGACTTGGAAACACGCCCACCAATTCGATTTTCTCTTCTCTCTATTATACGCTTACTATACTACTACTCCTTACAAGTCACTTTTTAAATTTTAAGCTACTCATTTTGCTTTAGAGTAGAAAATAAATTTACATAAATTGGAGTATATATATAATTAGATATTTTAGGTATTTTATATTTAAATATACTTTTAAATTGATTAAATCTAAATTGATCATTAAATCGATTTTTTAGTATACTCTACATCTTCACGCAATAATTATGAAACAAAATTAGATAATCTATATCTATACATATATAAAAGGCGAGTTTTGTCCTTATTTTAAAATATTTATAAATTTTGTCCTTATTTTAAAATATGTGTAAGTTATGGAATGAATTTGTGATACAATTATACAATTCATAATGATGTAACTGATTTTTCTCAATAATTATTGAATTCATTATCCATTAATTAGAATAAGTGAAATTATTATAATATGAATGATTAACCATTAAAATTTATGATGAGATAAATTGCTTGCACTAACTACAAATATTAACTGTTGTAACCGAAAGGTTTAGATTATATCAATGTTTATAATAAAAAAAAAAACAATTTTTTTTTGTTTTCTCCTTCAAGTGATGAAATATATATAGAGACTTGATGAAAAGGACGTGACAACACATTTTTAATATTATCTGTCAACATATAAAAGATGAGTTTTAGCCTTATTTTGAATATTTAAAAGTTTTGGAATAAATTTAAATATGTATAAATAACTATCATGAATATTTATTTAGATTACAATCAATAATTGGCGATTAAAAATCTTAAATAGGATAACAAGCATTAAACAAATTTTGTAACCTCTAGTGTCTTAATTTTATAATTTATGGTTTTTAATTCCATGATCTGTCAAGTCCCAATTTTGTGCCTATAAAAGGCAAAGACATAGAGTTGTGCATGAATTACACACCAACAAAAGCACTCTCCATTCACTCTCAAGTTCTCAACATTTTATTACATTTTAGTAACATTGTATTGCATGATTTTTGGAGTACCATCAAGTTCACCGGTGTCTAGCGGGTTTGAAATGTTATATACGCTAGGAGGAAGTTGTTTCATCTCTAGGGATAATACGTCAATCCATGAGCATTAACCATGATGTAATTTGTCTTGTGAAAAGAGGATTTTTCTCTACAAGACTTATTGCAATAGTTAGAGTATCGCGTGTTATGGTTCGAGAATTTTATTCCAATATTTCTAACAATTCTTAGAGAGGGACAAATTATAGTAACATCCTTAACTCGAAACATGCAGTTCTTGATTCTCGAATATAGTTATTTTGTTAAAAGTGTGATTCATTATTTTTAGTAGAGTGATATGAAGGATTGTGTTAAACATATTTTTCAAATGTGTGATATATACTCTCTTCGCTCCCCCAAATAATTGTGTTTTTTCTTGATTCTATTTTAAATATGTTTAATTTTATGTCTTTAGACTTTAGGTGTGAAATGAATTAGGAGTATAGGTTTATTGAATTGTTATTACTATTGTCACGACCACAACTCCCTAGTGCTAGTGAGCGTAGCTATTTCGCCACTAATATAAGTTCATCAAACATAAATTAAGCATAAAAGAGACAATTTAACTCGAGGAAATAGTTTCGAAGGCGAATGGGTACATAGTAAAAAGAAAGTCAGAACGTCAACCCTAAATTAATACATTCCTAGAACATAGGTTCTACTCAGCGGAAGAGTCCAAGACAAAAGTAGTATGTATGAAGACATACTACTTTGGGCTACCTAACTACTTATTTAATGATCGTTCCCAACACCTTCGCCTCCTCGTCCACGTTCAACCTGCACATTTGAAAATAAATATGCAGGGCGGAGTATTTGGTATACTCAGTGGGCACATTGCCAAAAACAGTTCTATTTTATTTGTCAAGCCACAGTTGAGTGATCACGGGGTTTTTATTTAAAAGGCCCGAGTCACTAAATACTTTCCTTTCATAAAGATTTTGGTTGCGCAATCACATTACTTAAGTACCATATCTGAACTTTGTGTGAACCGGGAATGTGGCCACATTCCACGACGGTCACTAGACCGGCCAACTCCTATGTTAGCTCACGGTCCCCTTATGTGTATACTAGTCCGAGTAGGGTTTGTGGCCCTACTGGGACCCGAATTCGATTTAACTAAATTGGCATAGCCAAACAGATAGGTAGTCATAAAACAAAACATGGCATGACAAATATACTTGAGTAAAGATTCACAGTTTCATACTAAAATCACGTTTTGAAAGAATGTCCACCTCAAAAGCTAAATCTCTTTCCGTAAATTTCTTTAACTTGACCTTAGATGACGTGCGAAGACGTCCCTTTAGAAAATAAAATAATACTTAATTAGGCTTTAAGAAGTCAAGAAAATTAAACGTGAATGCATCCTAAGTGCATGATCATTTTATTCTTCCTCTAATTCTTCTAGAAAGGAAAATTCTAAGATCCTCGTACATTAATTAAATCGGGAGTTTTAATTTATTGTGGAGGCCTAAGAAGTTATTCGTTTATTTTGGAATCATTACCTTCCATGTATCTCGTTCGAATTTAATTTATCATCTCGGGATTTAATTAGCGAATCATCACTTAGTATTAATTATTTGATTGAGCAACTTAGGAGGGCTCATGATTTAATTAGGCAAGGCCCAATTCCTACTTTATTTTAATTATTAGCCCCAACTTCGTAGATCATTAAAAGAATCAGCCCATTTCTCTATTTAAAACCTTAGTCCCCACTTTTATTTTTAAGAGGGCCAAAACAATTTAATAGTCGGGCCAAGTATTAAATTAAGAGAAAGGCACAAACATCTTCTTCCCATCTCCATTGGTCTCTACTCTCTCCCTCATTTCTCAAAATCCCCAAATTTCTTAATCCCTAAATTGAGGATGAAACGGTGGCTTTATCTCTCACATTTCTCTCGGTGGCAACACAGTGCAGCTGCCACCGTCGCGACAGTCAACCGCCGGCTCCAGCTCCTCGGCGTCACAGGGTCGTCGGTACCCTCCGTCTCCGTCCATCTCTGCGACAGCACAGCGCCATCACAGTCATTTCGCCGGCGCTGGGCCAGCTACGGCGTCGCCGACGCCCACGTTTATGGTTGTCTGATAACTGTGGTCTACATTTCATCCCAATAAAACAGTGGTCTACATTTCTTTCCATACAATGCTTCATATGGGGCCATGTTTATGGTTGTCTGATAACTGTTGTTGTAAGCAAACTCTACAAGTGGTAGTACTGGCTCCCAATTTCCTCCATGGTCGAGCATTACGGCTCTCAGCATATCTTCCAAAGTATGGATCGTTCTTTCAGACTGCCCATCAGTCTGTGGATGGAATGCAGTACTGAAATTCAATCTAGTGCCCAGCTCTTGTTGTAGGCTTATCCAAAATCTAGAAGTAAATTTTGGATCACGGTCTAATGTGATTGTTACCGGTATTCCATGTAAGCGTATGATCTCTTGCACATAGATTCGAGCTAATTTGTCTGACCCGTAAGTGATACGGATTGGTACAAAGTGAGCACTTTTGGTGAGGCGATCTATAATTACCCAAATAGCAGTGTTTCCTCGTTGCGACTTTGGCAATCCTGTCACGAAATCCATCGCAATGTGCTCCCATTTCCACTCGGGAATTTCTAGGGGTTGCAATTTCCAATAGGGTCGTTGATGTAGAGCCTTCACTTGTTGACATGCTAGGCATCTTTCTACAAACGATGCTATGCTCTTCTTCATGCCATCCCACCAAAATTGTTTCTTCATATCTTGATACATTTTTGTACCTCCTGGGTGGGCAGTGTATGGTGTTTCATGAGTTTCACTCATGATCTCATTTCTGAGTGCCTCGTCCTTGAGCACACACGACCTTCCATCAAAAGTGATGGCTTTATCCGCCTCCTCGCGGGAACTCTCTTATTTTCCCGTCCTTACTTTAAGACGAATTTTCTCCAATGCTTCGTCACTCCTTTGATCCTCAACAATCCTGGCCCTTAAGTCTGGTTCAATCACCAAGGTGGCGATCCTACTTTCCACCGTCTCCGGTGCTCTCACTACTTCCAGTCGCATCTTAGCAAACTCACGTAGGAGCTCCGGGGCGTAGCCTTCCTGTTCAAGGCATCTGCCACTACATTGGCCTTGCCTGGATGGTAATTTATACCACAGTCGTAATCCTTGACTAATTCGAGCCATCTGCGTTGTCGCATGTTCAAATCCTTCTGCTCGAAAAAGTACTCAAGGCTCTTGTGGTCCGTGAAGATCACACATCGAACTCCGTAGAGGTGATGTCTCCAAATCTTCAAGGCATGTACCACTGCTGATGCGTATTTTAGAGTATCTGATTCAGTTCACACAAGATATCAAGTTTAAATAATTAACTCTAATAATACTACGATACTGAAAGATTACAGCGTCGCTAGTAATATTTCAAGTGTCGATCCACAGGGAGGTAGAAGATTGTTTAAAACTTAAAAAACTTTAAAAGATGTAGCATAAAGATTTGATTTTTTTGGTTTGGAAAGATGTTGACAAAATAAAGCTTCAAGTTAACTAAAGAAAGACTATTCAAATGAGAAAATATGCCACTCCAAGTTGCTCACTAAGCTTGTATTGTTCTACACCTATACAACGAAACATATGAAGGGATTAAAACATCAACCTAATTACATACACTGAACATGTACACGATGAGTAGTTCACAATTAGCTGAACACATAACCTATGAACCAATTTTCAATGTTTATAAACTCCTGCGGAAGCGCTGGAGAAATAAACATCTACTATTATCACCTACTTAATCCACTATCAAATTATCCTCTGAACAATTCTAATTCAATAGCATGCCAACAAACAAACATTCCTAAACTATGTTAAAGAGACAATAGCAAAGGAAAGAACAACACTACATTATTAGCCAAAAACATAGTGTATAAACATTGAGTACATTGTTGGTAACAAACACATGAGTTCAAAAGTGTAGAAACATCCATACAAAGCCTAGATTACCACTTGGAGCAACATAGAGAGTTTAGCCTAAACACATGGTGGAATTTGCAATAAAAACCATAGGAATCATGCTCTCGATGAGTGGAATTGGGATGTGGAGACGGATCGTCGGAATGTTGGCCGAAATTTCTTTCTTCTCTTCCTCCTCCTCTCTTTCTCTCTTTTCCTCTCCGTTTTCTCCCTTTCCCTCTCCCTTTTCTCGTCCAAGAATGTCTGAATCTCCCTCTCAAAACCGCCTCCAAACTATATGAAAACTGAATTTGGAGGTTAATTCGTCTTCGTACCCGGCCGGGTGCATTATTGGGCATTAAAATCACTCGGCCAGGTGGCCAATTTTTAGGGCTTTCTGAAATTTTCGTATTCTGAACATCGTACCCGGCCGGATGTAATTATTGGGCATAAAATTCACCCGGCCGGGTGCCTCATTTTGAGAGCTTTCTGGACTTACGACGCAGACTGGGCAGTCTGTCAACTTGGGCAATCTGTCAACTTGGGCAGTCTGTCAAATTGGGCATTTTGCACGACTTTTTCAATGACATCCAAGCTTCATTCCACGTTTCGTTTCACCATTAATTCCTCTTCCTACAACATAAAATATACTTTTGCAATCATCAAACTATATAAATCATGTAAAGTTATGGGAATAAAAATGTACAATTTGATTCGCATCAAATACCCCCAAACTTATTTGCTTGCTCGTCCCCGAGCAAGATCACTTAAAGCACAACATTTTATAGCTCAACTCACAAAAGTTTTCATCACAAAGAATCAAGTATGTAAGGATGTGAATGACAAAATCTAAACCCCCAACATTTCCAATCAAGATTTCCCACTCTCAAGAACAATCACTCGTCCACCTAGAACTTTAAGTCAAGGTGCACTTCAAAGTAAGTCCAAGCATAAGATCCTACAACTCAAACCGTCGTTATTGACTCATCAAGCAATACTTATCACATAGACCCGCGGATTTCAAATCAAATTTCTTTAACTCTACCAAGCCATTTACAAAACCCCCATAATGCATCATCAATAAAGTCCAAGGTCTTTATTCAAAGGTTGTAATGGGGCTAGGGATGAGGTAGGATAAATATGGATAGTAGCTCAAAAATTACATATTTGAGTACCAAACAAAATACATTTCACAACCCAAACTTTCATTCCCCCAAACTTGAGATCTTTTCTAGACAAGAGTACATCTTTACAAAGCAATGGAAGTTCTACTTTATTACACTTTTTTTTTTAAATTTCTTTTCTCTCTTTTTTTTTTCTTTCAAAGGCCTCGACTTTTACAATTTGAAGGCCGTCTTTTTCCTTTCAAAGAACTTCATTCTCAACATTTATACATAACATCAAATCTGAAAAATCTCTAAACTTTAATAAAACACCACCCAAAACTTACTACACAATCAAACTTGTATTTAGCACCCAAATAGTAGTAAGGTTTATTGATGAGGCTAAAATGAGGCTTATTTTTAGTAGCTAAGTGATTGGATAAGTATTTGTACACAATAAAAGGGATTAAGCTCAAAGTGGCTTCTAGGGGATCATTTGTTGGACTAGGCATGTGATCATTTGGCCATGTAGTTCATCCTAGTTCCTTATCATCCCTTATCATTAACACATATGAATGCAAGCACGCAACTCAATAAAGCAAAGCGATCCAAGATAATTTCCACAAGACATATGACTTTCATACTCTCCTCGACTCAAGAAATTGGTTGTAGTCACAAAATGCTCTTTCAAATAAATCAATGCACAAATTCCATCCATCCTAAGCTTCAAAGATCAAGTAAAATCAAGCAAGATTTCCAAACTAGAAAGCCGAAGATAAAGCATGCACCCGTCAATTACATTAATTCAAAACACCTTTAGCATACAATACACTCAAGAAAACATGCATCGTGCATAAAATTCGTTCAAACTCAAACAAACCCCCCAAACATGAATGATTCATTGTCCTCAATGCAAGCAAAGAAGAAAATAAAAAGTAAAGGGATAGAAGACTCCCCCAAACTTGGCATGAAATCCGTAGCATATGGGTGGGAGGGTGGGTGTATCTTCAATTTGTAGGTGTGCTCTATCATAAGCTCCAATGTGCTCCTACAAAACAAAACAAAACAACACAAAACAAAACATAAAGAAACACTCAATTCAAAATAAATGCTAGAGGAAAGAATTGAACAAACAAAACCTCCAACATATGAAAATAAAAATAAAGAAAAATAAATAAAAACTTGGTTGCCTCCCAATCAGTGCCTTTGTTTATAGTCGTTGGCTCGACCTTCTTCATCTTTGGGTCTACACTTGTGAATCTTGTAGTACGACCGCCTCCCTTTCTTCCTTCAACAGGTCACCGCCTAGATAAACCTTCAACCTCTGACCATTCACCTTCCATACATCATTGGACTTAGGATCACGAATATCCACTGCACCATAAGGATACACTTTGTGCACAACAAACGGACCCCACCATCTTGACTTGAGTTTTCCCGGAAAAAGCTTCAACCGAGAATTGTACAATAGGACCAACTGTCCTTCATGGAATCGACGAGGTTTGATGGCTGCATCATGAATCTTCTTTGCCCGCTCCTTATAGAGATCAACACTCTCATAAGCATTCAACCTAAACTCATCCATGATATTCAACTCAAGCATCCTTTTGTTAGTTGCCGAATCATAGTCTAAATTCAGCATTTGCAAGGCCCAAAACGCCTTATGCTCAAGCCCAACCGGCAAATGACATGCCTTTCCAAACACCATCTTGTAAGGGGAAGTTCCAATAGGAGTTTTATAAGCCGTTCGATATGCCCATAAAGGCATCATCTAGCTTTTGAGACCAATCTTTTCGCGACGGCTTCACCACCTTTTCAAGAACTCTTTTAATCTCACGATTGGAGACTTCCACTTGGCCACTTGTTTGGGGATGATAAGGGGTAGCAACTTTATGTTGAACACAATATTTTCCAAGGAGGTTTGCAAACAACTTATTGCAAAAATGAGTACCTCCATCACTAATCATGGCTCGATGTGTTCCAAAACGGTTGAAAATATGAGACTTGATGAATCTCAATACCACTTTAGCATCATTGGTAGGCAATGCCTCAGCCTCTACCCACTTAGAAACGTAGTCCACCGCAACTAAGACATATTGCTTCCCATTAGACTTGGGAAAAGGCCCCATGAAATCTAATCCCCAAACATCAAAGAGCTCCACCTCATGGATATTGTTCATCGGCATTTCATTCCTCCAAGAGATATTCCCGGTTCTTTGGCAACTGTCACATCTCTCTACATATGTTTTAGCATCCTTGGAGATAGATGGCCAAAAGAATCCGGATTGGAGCACTTTAAATGCAGTTCTACGTGCTCCAAAATGGCCGCCATACTCAGAATCATGGCAAGCAGACAAAATCTGAAGGTGCTCATGCTCTCCAACACACCTTCGAATGACTCCATCACTACAAATACGGAAGAGAAATGGATCTTCCCAAACATACATGCGGGTATCACTCAAAAATTTCTTCTTTTGGTTAGAAGAAAACCCTTCGGTTATAATGCCCGTGACAAGGTAGTTTGCCAAGTTAGCAAACCACGGCACATATGTTTCCCGAGCTTCCAATTGCAACACTTGCTCATCGGGAAATTTTTCATTGATCCTTTTCTTTTTCTCATCTTCCGTTTCTTCCGCGCCTTCTAATCTAGAAAGATGATCAGCTACCAAATTCTCGGTCCCATTTTTATATTTGATTTCCACATCAAATTCTTGTAATAATAGGACCCATCTCACCAAACGAGGTTTTGCATCTTTCTTGTTCATCAAATATTTGATAGCTGAATGGTCCGTGAACACTACCACCTTCGTGCCAAGTAAATATACACGAAACTTCTCAAAAGCATACACAACTGCTAACATTTCCTTCTCCGTCGTGGTGTAGTTCAATTGGGCATCGTTGAGTACTTTGCTAGCATAGTAGATGGCATGTAGGACCTTCTCTCTTCTTTGGCCTAAAACGGCTCCCACGGCGTAGTCCGAAGCATCACACATCAACTCAAATGGTTTTGACCATTCAGGTGTGATAATAATAGGAGCTTCGACTAGCTTCTTCTTGAGCAAATCAAATGCCTCAAGGCATTTATCATCAAAGACGAACTTGGCATCCTTCTCAAGTAGATTGCAAAGAGGTTTTGCAATTTTTGAAAAATCTTTTATGAATATTCGGTAGAATCTCGCATGACCAAGGAAACTACGGATGCCCTTCACATTTGTTGGAGGAGGTAACTTGGAAATTACTTCAATCTTAGCCTTATCCATCTCCAATCCCAACTCCGACACCTTGTGCCCCAAAACAATACCTTCCTTCACCATAAATTGGCATTTCTCCCAATTAAGCACTAGGTTCGACTTTCACATCTTTGTAGCACACGACTCAAGTTGTGTAAACAACAGTCAAAAGATGAGCCAAACACGGAGAAATCATCCATGAAGATCTCCATAATGTCCTCATTCATATCGGAGAATATTGCCATCATACAACGTTGAAATGTAGCTGGGGCATTGCACAACCCAAATGCCTTCCGGCGGAAGGCATAAGTACCAATAGGGCAAATGAATGTCGTCTTTTCTTGATCTTCCGGGGCAATTGCAATCTGATTATACCCCGAATATCCATCCAAGAAATAGTAATGAGAATAACCAGCAATCCTATCAAGCAACTGATCCAAAAATGGCAACGGAAAATGATCTTTTCTTGTCGCCATATTCAATCTTCTGTAGTCCATACAAACTCTCCATGAATTCACCAATCGAGTTGCTAAGACTTCATTCTTTTCATTGACTGTCACGGTTATTCCTCCTTTCTTGGGTACACATTGCACCGGGCTAACCCACTCACTATCGGATATAGGATAGATCATCCCAAATTTCAACAATTTCTTCACTTCTTTTTCCACCACTTCTTGCATAAGTGGGTTCAACCTTCTTTGTCTCTCTCTTACCGGCTTAGCTCCATCTTCCATCAAGATTTTATGCATGCATATCGCCGGGCTAATTCCTTTGATATCGGCTATAGACCATCCTAGAGCTTGCTTGTGCAACTTAAGTAGCTCTATTAACTTGGATTCTTCTTCATTATTCAACTCAGCCGATACCACAACCGGTAAAGTTTCATCATCACCAAGGAAGACATATTTTAAATTTTTCGGGAGGGGCTTCAATTCTAGCTTTGGTGGTACTTTAATTGAAGGTTTCACATCTGTCACAAAAGTATCCACCACACATTCATTTTCCAGATGTGGTTGATCAACTTGATAATCTTTTGTTTCATCAAAATTTACTTTGATTGTCGAACCAAAATCTCTCTCCAAGCTCCCTTTCTCATATACACTTCCTTCAATTCTTGATGAGCAACACATCTTGTCAAATATGCATTTATCGAGGACATCAACTCTAAAACACGCATTGGCATCACTAGGGTGCTTCATTGCCTTCTCCACATTAATGGTCACTTGCTCACCATTAATTCTGACTGTAACAGAGTTGTCTTTTACTCCAAGCAACACATCTCCCGTGGCAAGAAATGGTCTACCAAATAGAATTGGTACCTCTTTGTCCTCGGGCATATCCAAAACTATAAAGTCAACAGGGATGATGAATTTGTCGACTTTGACCAAGACATCCTCTACTATTCCACTAGGCTTCACTATCGAGTGATCGGCCAATTGTAGAGCAATGTCTATAGGCTCCATCCTATCCTCTAGTCCAATGGCACGTGCAGTTTTCAATGCCATAAGTGAGATCCCCGAGCCTTGATCCAATAAGCATTTTGTGAAGATTGTATTGCCGATCTCACAAGGAATCACACAACTTCCGGGGTCCCTCTTCTTCATTGGCATCATTCCTGAAATCAATTGTGAGCAATTCATGCTCAAAGCAACTATCCCCTCATCTTGTAGTTTCTCCTTGTTTGCCATCATATCCTTGAAAAACTTGGAGAACTTGGGAAAATTAGTGAAGAGGTCCACTAATGACACATCCACATTCACTTTACGGATTACATTCATCATCCACTCAAAACTTTTCTCTTTTGGGACTCTTTTCTTCCTCTTAGGTGGATATGGTGGAGGAGGAATATGATCTGGGAAGTTAAACTTGCTCTTAGGATCTTGTGCCGGACTTGTCATCATCTTTCTCTTTGATTCCATCTCTACTATCTTCTTTCCTTTCTCTTCTGCTGAAAACTTTCCACTAGAATCGGATTCTTCACCATGTTCCTTGCTGCCGGATGCAGCCTGTTCTTGACCATGTTGGGCCCCATGCACCAACTCGGGACTTCCCTTACATGCCTCGTCCGCCCCTGCGTGCTATGAATGCAAGCCTAACATCTCATCCGCCCCTGCGTGTGAGATGCCGAAAGTACCTTGGCCGTCCATTAATGGTGTAGAACCCAACTCACGACCACTTCTCAATGTAACTACCTTGCAATGTTCGTTACCTTTGGGATTGGGCACAGTATCACTCGGAATAGTTGCAGGAATTCTTGTATGAGATGCTGTAGCAAGCTGCCCAATTTGAGTCTCAAGAGTCCTCATAGTAGCCTCAAGCTGTCCAAACTTCTCCACAGTTTTATCTCTGAAATTCTCATTCTCCTTTTGACTCTTAGTCATAAAAGAGAAAATCTGTCCCAATTGATCTTCATGTGATAACTTCTTCTCAAAACCCGGAGGTTGGGTATTGCTTCTCCATTGATTTCCTGCAGTGTTGCTAGAACTGACTTGATTCCAGTTTCCTTGTTGAGGCCTCCAGTTTTGTTGATTCCCGTACTGATTACCTTGTTTAAAACCTTGACGGTTACCAATATAATTTACATCCTCCACTGGTGCTCCTTGCAAACTAGGACATTGATCTGTATAATGTCCTCCTTGGCACACTCCACATTTCATCACAGGCGCAGCTTGAGGTTGGGGAGTCAATTGCAAGGATTTGACAGCTTTCGTCATTGAAGATATTTGAGTACTAAAATCAGCCATTTGAGCCTCTATAGTTGATACTCTTTCCGACTCCTTAGTTGCACCAAATGTATCTCCTGCACCCCCCTTTCTTGGATTATGCCAGTTCCTTTGATTGTTAGCCAATCTCTGAAATAGTGCCCTCACCTCATCATGTGTCAAATCGTCCAAGTTCCCACTTGAACCTGCAGTAACCAAGCATGTGCCTTCATGATTAAGTCCCTTGTAGAACTTCAAAAGATCATGCCCCGGAGCTAGACCATGACTTGGGCATTTCCTTAGCAAGTCTGTAAATCTCTTCCAAGCTTCGGCAAATGACTCATCGTACTTTTGCCGGAATGAAGTGATCTTTTCTCTCAACTTTTCTATCTTCATTGGAGAATTGTACTCCAAGAGAAACTTCGACTTCAATTCCTCAAATGTTGCAATGTTGTAGCCCGGTAATGAGTCAAAGAGAAAGGGAATAAAGCTCTTTTGATCCGGTGATGCTCCACATTTGGCGGTCGGTGAGAAATCCTAATCACTAAACTAAAGATTAGAAAGATATCACCTAATATAAACACTCCTTAGTCTTCAAGTCCAGACGTGGTAGATGGCTATTGCCCCTAAGAACACGAAGCAAGTACCTACAAAATAAAAAATAATCAAATAAAATAAAACAAAAAATAAAACTACTAAGTATTAAACAACCTATTGCCTCCCCGGCAACGGCGCCAAAACTTGATGCGTATTTTAGAGTATCTGATTCAGTTCACACAAGATATCAAGTTTAATTAATTAACTCTAATAATACTACGATACTGCAAGATTACAGCGTCGTTAGTAGTATTTCAAGTGTCGATCCACAGGGAGGTAGAAGATTGTTTAAAACTTAAAAACTTAAAAAGATGTAGCATAAAGATTTGATTTTTTTGGTTTGGAAAGATGTTGACAAAATAAAGCTTCAAGTTAACTAAAGAAAGATTATTCAAATGAGAAAATATGCCACTCCAAGTTGCTCACTAAGCTTGTATTGTTCTACACCTATACAACGAAACATATGAAGGGATTAAAACATCAACCTAATTACATACACTGAACATGTACACGATGAGTAGTTCACAATTAGCTGAACACATAACCTATGAACCAATTTTCAATGTTTATAAACTCCTGCGGAAGCGCTGGAGAAATAAACATCTACTATTATCACCTACTTAATCCACTATCAAATTATCCTCTGAACAATTCTAATTCAATAGCATGCCAACAAACAAACATTCCTAAACTATGTTAAAGAGACAATAGCAAAGGAAAGAACAACACTACATTATCGTCGATTGCTTGCGCCTTCTCCACGAGATGATCTTCGTACTCAACCATAAATCTTCTAATCTGTATCCCGAACTCAGATAATGACCTTTGGGTGGGCAAAGCTTGTCAGAATCGAAAAGGGCTTGATTAGAAATAAGACAGAACTTCAGTTCTATGAAGAACTGAGAAAACCGTTCACTCCAGAGCGGGGAGAACGAAATTTATGTGATGAATCACGTTAAATCTCCTTTCTAATCTCCTTTTATATTGAGTTATGATGGGCCAGATTAGGGATCCATGGAGGTTGGACTTGGGTCAAACCTGTTGGTCTTTTACTAATTAAATTGAGCCCCAATTTAATATAAGCCCAAACAGAATATTATTATCATCCAATATAGAATAATAATATTGACTGCCCGTCCAATCCCAAATTACGAGTAATCCGGACTTTACCTCTTTAATTTATTATTTCCCGTGTTTAAGATATAAATATCCATTAATTAATTTAAGTCTGCTATTTGACTTTAATTAATTAATATCTTTTTCCAAGAGTTGTCTAGTTTAAAATCTTTATTTATTATTCTGGAATAAAATTCCAACCGGCCGGGTTTCTGAATAATAAAACCTTTTCGAACACCTCTTGATGATATTATCAAACTGGACTCACCCAGCACACGATTCATTGCAATAACAATACTAGCACCTCTAGACATTGATCACCACTACCCAAGATATCAGGATTCTTGGATTGCAAAAAAATCCGCACCATTTGATAAATCAAAGTAGTGCATAATCAATATCGTATGCTCAATGTTATGTCAACAATGATTAAGAAATAACAATCACCGAGACCTCATCTTTCGGTAAATAGCAAGAAAGACTTATCTCACTGTTAGATCCTTCAGTGCTATACCACACCAGTGTCGTTTATTTCCTAAGGTAAGGAAACATGCGGAGTGACACTGCAACCTTTCACGATAGGTAGCCAAAGCCTATCTAGGTTGTGAAATTCTATTTCTCTTCTACAAAGAACCGACTGCGTCACCTTCTGTGAACGTCGTTCACGACCAGTCTACTATGTAGAAGAATTAGACTTATTTGCTTCTTATACATTTAAATGTTTGAGAAACATCTTATAAATGCACAAGCAAACATCAATGCGATAAAATTACTTCTTCTCGCCTTGGGTTAAAAGTGGATTGTAGAATTTATTGTATACAAGCAATTCTATCCGTGCAACATGCTCGAAATATGCTTTTCAGTATACCAATCCTAACACAAACAAACATTCATAAACTATGTTAAAGAGACAATAGCAACACTACATTATTAGCCAAAAACATAGTGTATAAACATTGAGCACATTGTTGGTAACAAACACATGAGTTCAAAAGTGTAGAAACATCCATACAAAGCCTAGATTACCACTTGGAGCAACATAGAGAGTGTAGCCTAAACACATGGTGGAATTTGCAATAAAAACCATAGGAATCATGCTCTCGATGAGTGGAATTGGGATGTGGAGACGGATCGTCGGAATGTTGGCCGGAATATCTTTCTTCTCTTCCTCCTCCTCTCTTTCTCTCTTTTTTTCCTCTCCCTTTTCTCCCTTTTCCTCTCCCTTTTCTCGTCCAAGAATGTCTGAATCTCCCTCTCAAAACCGCCTCCAAACTATACGAAAACTGAATTTGGAGGTTAATTCGTCTTCGTACCCGGCCGGGTGCATTATTGGGCATTAAAATCACCCGGCCGGGTGGCCAATTTTTAGGGCTTTCTGGAATTTTCATATTCTGAACATCGTACCCGGCCGGATGTAATTACTGGGTATAAAATTCACCCGGCCGGGTGCCTCATTTTGAGAGCTTTCTGGACTTACGACGCAGACTGGGCAGTCTGTCAACTTGGGCATTTTGCACGGCTTTTTCAGTGACATCCAAGCTTCATTCCACGTTTCGTTTCACCATTAATTCCTCTTCCTACAACATAAAATATACTTTTGCAATCATCAAACTATATAAATCATGTAAAGTTATGGGAATAAAAATGTACAATTTGATTTTCGCATCAACTGCCGCCAATTCCAAGTCATGTGTTGGGTAGTTTAACTCGTGCGGCCTCAATTGGCGTGAAAGACTGCAAATTTTCTATCAGCGATACTAAAAACGCAAATTTATAGTGAAAAACACCTGCAACCACACTAAAAAACTCATCCCAAATCGTCCTTTTTTTGCGTTTTTGAACAGTATCACTCCATTTGCAGTAGAACTGTAGCACGATGCAAAACTCATCCGAAATTGCAATTAAGTCCTTCCTTATTGATGATATTCGAAGAGGGCAGAGAGTGAGAGATGCGTAGAAACGGAAAAATGGAGAAGAAGAAGAAGAAGAAGAAGAAGAAGAAGAAGAAGAAGAAGAAGAAGAAGAAGAAACGACTTACTTGATTATAGAGAGTTATAGATGCTTGAACAACTTGTGCAGAAAATCTGGAAAAGGGAAAATATGGAGATTAAAGAAAGATAGCGGCGACGGAAGAGAGAAAGGGGAGATTGAATTTGAGATGGTCTAATTAAATATCATATGTTTAATGCAGACTCTTTATTTGTTTTAGGATATACACAGTTTCATAATATTTAGTTCAAAAAGTTACTCCCTTCGTCCCCCAAAATTCGTCACCATTTGATCCGGCACGAGTTTAAAGAAATGTAATAGAAAGTGGGTTGAAAAAGTTAGTGGCATGTGGGTCTTATTTTTATATATTATTAGTTTTAAAATAAAATGTGAGTGAAACTGAGTTAGTGGAATGTGGGGTCTATTACCAAAAATGATAAAAGTGAAAAGTGACAAATTTTTAGGGATGAACGAAAAAGGAAGTAGGTGACAAATTCTAAGGGACGGAGGGAATAATTGATTATGAATTGTAATATTATAATACAATAAATTAAATAATAGTACAATATTTAGTAATAAAAGTACTCCTATTACGTAACATAACACAATTGGTCCTCCAAATGGAAATTATGTTACAATGACAAAAATTTAAAATAAAGACAAACAACAATTTACAATGACAAAAAGAAAAGAAAAACATAATCAAATAGTCGGGTAAACCCGAACCAGAACCTCCTATATTATCGAAGTACGAATGATATGTTTCAGTTGCATAGTCATTTGGTTGTTCTTGTTGTTAAGCTCTTTTTTGTAAAATGAGTCTTCTCTCGGCTTGGTATTCAAGGCAAAGAATACAATATGGGTTATTACCTAGCCGATGGAATATACCAAAATGGTCTACTATTGTGCAAACAATTCATGAGCCTCGTACCCCAAAAACAAAATATTTTGCTATGAGGCAAGAGTCTTGTAGAAAAGATGTAGAACGTGCATTTGGTGTTCTCCAATCATGTTTCTCAATTGTAGCAGGACCAGTGCGGTATTGGGATAAAGAAGTGTTGCGTGTAATAATGATTACATGTATAATTTTGCATAACATGATAGTTGAAGATGAGTGTGACCTGAGTTCTCCAATCGAAGTTGCTAGACAAGCACCATAACCAGAAGTTGAGATGACGACAAATGAAGATGTTCGATTTCAAGAGTACTTGACTCGGTATGCCGCAATAAGAAATAAAAATGCACATCTAGAAGTTCGAAATGCATTAGTTGATCATTTGTGGGACAATTTCTCAAATACGCAGTTTTGAATTTTAGCTACTTTTTTACGGGTTGTCTTATGTTTTATATAATTATGGTGTTTTTGAATGTATTTTAATTTATGTTTGAATGTTATTGTAGTACGTTTGATGTAACATAAATTTGAAGTTAATGTACTTCCTTTGTCCCATTCAAGATGACCACCTTTCTTTTATTGTTTGTCCCAATCAAGATGGTCACTTTCTAATTATGAAAATAAACCTCTCTCTCCTCTCTCCTCATTAAAATATTCAACTACATTTTTCCTCTTTACTTTATTCCACCTAACCTTACTTCATAAATATCATGTCACTCAAGAATGTGGCCATCTTGAGTGGGACGGAGAGAGTATTTTTTATTGAATGCATAATATATTTAATATATATAAATATAATATATTATTATAATAATAGTACCAAATTATTTAATTACATTTGGAAAATTATTGACAAAGTGTCATGGGTGAAGGGGTAATTTAAATAAATATGTAGTTAAGATTGAAAAGTAAAAAAAGTATTCCCTACGTCTCAAGGTATTAGACCAACTTTCCTTTTTGGGATGTCCCAACATATTAGACTCATTTCCTTTTTTAGCAAAAAACATCTATCTTATTTTATTCTCCACCTACTTTTTCCCTCTCTCATACTTTACTCTCTCCACTTTAACTATTTAAATATCACTTCCTTAAATCATGTGCCCAAAAGAAGTAAGTCTAATACTCCGGGACGGAGGGAGTAGGAGAATATGGAAAATTCTTTTGGAGTTTGAGTTTGATGTAAATGGTTGAAGTAGAATTACTGTTTCATGTGACAGAACTGCAAAAATAGGTTTGAGTTTTGTGTAAATAGTTGGAGATGGTCTTACTAGTAGTGTTTGAGGTTGTGGTCTTTTGGATTCAAACTATAATTAATCAAGAATCTTCGTTTAGTAAATTTTTATTTAAATTTAATACATTATTTTATGGAATAATTAAATAATCTCATTCTTCTTCTCATTTTATCATATCTACTTTCGTTCTCTCTTTTCTAACTTTCTCTCCCAAATGAATTTCGACGAGAGCAAACTCCTTTTCGCTTCGACTTTGGAAATGGAAGAGGAGTACATGAAAGATTACATGTGGAATATTATGAGAGAAAAACATTAGGGTCACTTAGGCAAATCCTTAATTGAGTGTTTGTACTGAGAATATGTCATTGGCGTTTTGAATGATTAATCGTGGACTACTTTGCTGAGCAGCCACAGCGAGGAAGAACAATTTTCGGCTCTATCTCGACTCTGTAGAATTCTCTAACTGCAATTAGGCAATTGGGTTATGGACGGGGGTCATGTCAATTTGATGAATATCTCCATGTTGCATATACAATTGACTGCATATGCATGCTGAAATTTTGTCGCGAAGTTGTGGAGGCACTTTGTGCCACATACTACTTCTGTCTTCTCAAAATAGGAACTTTTGAAACAAGACATGTGTTTACTGCATAAAGGTCAGAGAAATAGAAATAAAATTTTTTTATTAAAGTATTGTTAATGAAGACCCACCTCATTAGATAGAGAAAATTTTCTTAAGGATAAGGTTTCTAATTTTAAGTGACAAACCAAAATGAAAATAGTTTCTATTTTTAAAAGGCGGATGCAGTATTTGCTAACATTGCTAATGCACAATATTCAATTGGTTGTTTCAATTTTTGGTTTGGATCGAATTGAATTTTTTTTAAATTTCATGTCATCATCAGATATTTTAAAAGATAAAATACTCTAAATTCAAAATATAATTATTTATTTATATCTAATAAAATTATATTATAATTATAAACTAACAAATTATAAAACCTGTGTTGAACAATTATAATTACTAATAATGGTATTTGGTACTCTTATATTTATGGATTTTGGTACTGAATTTTCAATTTTACGAATTTTGGTACTGGATTTCAAATTTACGGATTTTGGGTATTGAATTTTTAGTTATTTATATATTTTTATTCAATTTTGAATATTCATAATTCAAATTACAGACAATTCAAATTTGCATAAAATTTTGGAGTATAGGATTTGGTAAAAAAATCTGATGTGAAATATAAATGTTCACCTATACGAGCGAGTACAAGTGCCAACACCCAGTTATCATTCTCGAGGTTGTTGTTGACCAACGACTTTGAATCCGATATGCTTTATTTGGTGTGGTCGGGTTGAAATAGGACTAACCTTATTACATATGTTCTGGTTAAAATAAAATAACATTGAAGTAGTAGTAAAAAATTATTTATGACTAAAAACGAAGTTGGTTTTCTTGATGTTAATGCGAGTGTCCTAAGAGTTTTTAAAAAGTACTTTGTTGGTCCACCTTTTGGAGAGAACTATCAATAATTTTAATATAAAATTAATAAAGTGTATGATATAAAAAATATTGATTTAAAATTGAAATTAAATAAATAAAAGAGAATGAGAAAAAATAGAAAAGGTGAAAATTGGCAAGTAGTGTTACTAGAAATTAAAGAAGACTAATATTTGTAGACGAGTCAAATGTTGGAATTAAATTCTATAGAATTCAATTTGAAATCAGTGTTCTAATTCAATCTCAATCTTTTGTTAGATAAAATTAAATAATTTATACTCCATAAAATTGTATTCATATAATTCATAATATTTGTTTGATAAATCATACCATTAACTAAAACTTGACATTACACAATAATTTGTTTTAGTTTTTTTTTAATAGATATTATGCATCTATAATGTTTTTCTACATATTTTGAGTTTTTTGTATTTATTATAGATATTATGCATCTCTACTGTTTTTCTATATACTTTGAGTATTTTTATGAAAGTGTTGTGTGTGCAATATCGTATCTGTATGTATGCGCACATGTAATGTGTTTATATTTGCAATTAGTGTTGTGAGTGTAATGTGTGTGGAGGTGCCAAATTGCACAACTATTACCAAAATATTTATTTTTGACTATATAAAATTGAGAGAATTTGTAATCTGGATTCAATTTCAAATCCGTATAATATCAAATTATAGATTTTAAATTAAAGAGATTTAATTTCCAATTCACACCCAAATTCCATGGATTTAATTGATACTGAAATGTATTTCATGTGGATGCTCCTAATGATTTTGAGGAAAAAAGAAATATGAAAAGCATAGGAAAATAATTGGTTAATTAAATTCATTGTAGTAGTATCATGAAAATATGTTAGTACCAAAACTTTAGCGCCACTGAGTTGAAATATTTTCGATTTTTAGACTTTTGTTGCTAAATGTCATAACCCAAACACGGCCTTAAATTCCACGAAAGAAGAGCAGTAGTACACGATTCTGTTAGGAGTGGCGAAGCCTACATTAGTTGTACCGTGTTTGGCTTTGCTCTGTCTCTAAACTTTGATATTTACCAACAGAAATTGAGCTCGACTTCTGCCGCCGAGCAAACACCCAAAATCGGAACAATCAATCAACAATGAACTGGATTGGGGTTCTGATTCGAGAATCGTTATTTGTTTGTAATTTGCTGGCATCCTAAGCTTTTCTTGCTAGTTCAATTTGATTGTGTTTGGAATTTGATTTTGATTTTATTGCTTTACATGACTTTGATTGAGCTGATCCATACGTCGGTTGATTATATTAGCATTTTAAAACTGTGGAAATTGATCATATTTGTTGGTTTTCTGGTATGATTTTTTGTGTGAGATGCAATGTCTGGAAAATGGGGTTTTTTTTGGTTATGATTTTGCTACTGTTTTGTTGTGTGATGGTGATGGCGATCTGTTGTTTCTGTACAGTTTGAACTGAAAATGGTGGCGAGTTTTACTCGTGTGGACACGCTCGAGCTGAAAGATGTTATCTATCAAAAAATTGGACACGAAAGAGCGGATAAGTACTTTGATCAGCTGAAGAGATTTCTAAGTTTGAAGCTTAGCAAGGTCGAGTTTAACAGGAGCTGCGTGCAGACGATTGGGAGGGAGAACGTTTGTCTTCACAACAGGCTTATCCGATCCATTGCCCAAAACGCGTGTCAAGCTAGGATCCCACCTCAAAAGGCTCGAAAAATTGAAGGAATGAGTGTTAAGGTTGCAAATGGTTACAGTCTGCAATCGTTGTATGGTGATGCTTTCCCCCAGTCGCCTCGCAAATGTAGGTCTCCTGTGAGCAGAGATCGCAAGTTGAGGGATCGCCCAAGCCCTCTGGGTCCGCTGGGTAGAAGCCCTAGTCTCACGTGTGAAGAGACAGTCACGAGGACTCAAGAACAGCAGAGTGGAACGGAGCTGCAATCCCTCTGCAGCGGTGTCGTCTCAGTGGAAGACGGGGAGGAGGTTGAGCAGTGTGCTGAAAGCCCCGATGGTGGGAGGTGGTGGATCAATGTCACTGCTCCTTTTGGCGTCTCAGTTGGTCCGCGAGAGCCTGCTGGTTGTAGCTATAAGGACGGTGAGGCTTGTGAAAATTGGGGGGAGTTGCCTGATACCGTGTCTTTAAGGAGACGTTTGCAGCAGAGGCTGGCATCGGAGGGAGTCGGGATCTCTCTGGAATGTGCAGACGTGATAAACAACAGCTTGAATGTATTCTTGAAGCGATTAATCGAGCCATGTGTGTCGATTGCTTCAAACAAGGCAGTGATGCCTAATAAATCTACTCAAATGATTCGAAGCCTAATCGAGTTTTCAGAGATCTATCTAAGAGCTGCGAGAGGAAGGATTGATCGAGAGAATGGAGCGAAATCTTATTGATCAAAATCTGAGAGAGAAATTGTACAACTCTGTTTTTAATATGAAAACCGAAAGAGTAAAGGCAACAAAACAAAATAACAACTCTCTAACGGCTATCTAATCTGACGGCTCAGATACAAGCTCACTAACTAACGCAATCCAACGGTTGCTGAAACACTCGAGCTTGAGATTAGCTCAAGGCTGATTCCTCTCTTTGAATGTGCTGATATTGAGCCATCACAAGTCTAACAAACTCCACCTTGATTGCTCAATCATTAACCTTCTCCAGCTTGCACAAATTCATCATTCTCATGCACAACTGGAACTTTTCTTTTGATAAAGGCTTTGTAAGCATATCCGCAGGGTTCTCTGAAGTATGCACTTTAAACACCTTGACCTTCCCTTTCTCTATTTCTTCTCTGATGAAGTGCAAACGAACATCTATATGTTTACTCTTCTCATGATATACCTAATGCTTAGCCAAACTTAAAGCACTCTGGTTATCACACCCAATACTAACTGCCTCTTGCACCAGACCAAGATCTGCCAACATCCCTTTCAGCCAAAAGCTCTCCTTTACAGCAGAGGTGAGTGAGATATACTCAGCCTCCGTTGTAGATAAAGCCACCACGCTCTGAAGGTTGGACTTCCAACTCACAGCAGATCCAAACATAGTGAAGATATAGCCTGACTGAGACTTTCTGGTGTCTATGCTGCCAGCAAAATCTGAGTCACAGAACCCCATCAAAATATCTCCCTTGTAGCCATCTGCTTTGAATAGAATACCATAATCTGATGCTCCCTTAAGATATCTCAGCAGCCATTTCAAAGCTGCCCAATGCTCCTTCCCATGATCTGACATAAACCTAGATGTCACACTAATGGCTTGTGATATGTCTGGCCTAGTACTTATCATGGCATACATTATGCTACCAACAACATTAGCATAAGGTATCTTCTGCATTTCTCTAACTTCAGCTTCAGTTTGTGGCCTTTGAGTAACAGAGAGTTTAAAATGAATGGCCATGGGGGTTGACACTTCTCTCATGTTCTCCACCTTAAATCTTTTCAACATTCTGGATATGTAATCACTTTGAGTTAGCCACAGCTTTCTCTTCTGTCTTTCCCTCAAAATATTCATACCCAGAATTTTTCTTGCTGGCCCCAAATCTTTCATCTCAAAGGCTGATCTTAGATCATCCTTCACATCCTGCACATCACACATCCTTTCCCCAGCCACTAACATATCATCAACATACAATAATAGATAGGCAATGGGAACACCTTTTCTTTTTCTGATGTACACACAACCATCATATTTAGATCTGACAAAGCCATTCTTTAACACATAGGCATCAAAAGTCTTATGCCATTGCCTACTAGCCTGCTTCAAACCATAGATACTCTTTTTAAGCATGCAGACCTTGCTCTCATCCCCTGGCCTTATAAAGCCCTCTGGTTGTGACATGTAGATTGTTTCCTCCAGATTTCCATGAAGGAATGCAGTCTTAACATCAAGCTGCTCTAATTCCCAATCTTTCTTAGCTACAAGAGCCAGCAGCATTCGTATTGAAGCATGCTTCACAACAGGTGAAAAAACCTCAGTAAAGTCAATGCCCTCTTCTTGTGTAAATCCTCTTGCCACTAATCTGGCCTTGAACCTTATATGATCAGCCTCATTAGGTGAAGACTCAATCTTCTTTTTGAAGATCCACTTGCAGCTCACTACCTTTCTACCATCAGGTTTCTCAACAAGTACCCAAGTCCCATTTTTCAATAAAGACTCAATCTCATCTATCATGGCCTTCATCAAGCTTTCCCATTCCTTGCTGTTCATAGCATCTTTGTAAGTAGCTGGTTCAGAATACTCCACCTCCTCAGCTATACAAAGCGCATAAAAGAGCATTTCAGAATCAGAATACTTAGCAGCTTGCTTTGGGACTCTCCTGGCTCTGTCTCTGGTGAGCATATAGTTTCTCAGATCAACTGGGCTACCTTGAGATGTATCTTGAGATGGTGCTTCATGTTGTATTGGTTCAGTATCATCATCTGACTCCCCTGACTCCACCTCAGGCTTATTATTATCCATATTAACAGCTTCACTCTCCACTGCCACTTGTTGCCCTTTAAAGAATGGCATCTCAGTCTCTGTGAAAACTACATCTCTACTAACTATAATCTTGTGGTTTCCAGGCTCCACACACCACAGCCTGTACCCTTTAACTCCTGATTGATAGCCCAGCATTACACATCTTAATGCTCTAGCATCAAGCTTCCCTTGCTTCAGGTGGGCAAAAGCTTTGCAGCCAAAAATTCTCAAATGACTATACTCAGGATTTCTCCCATACCATCTCATATCAGGGGTGTCTCCATTGATGCTAGATGAAGGACACATATTTAATAGTTTTACTGCAGTGGAGGCTGCCTCAGCCTAGAACCTTTTTTCCAATCCAGAGGCCAACAACATGCATCGAACCCTCTCAAGAATTGTTCTATTGTACCTCTCTGCCACTCCATTTTGTTGTGGGTTGAGGGGTACAGTCCTATGTCTCTTGATTCCTCTATCTTTACAATAGTTTTCAAATTCTTTAGACAAAAATTCCAGCCCATTGTCTGTTCTAAGGCATTTAAGCTTAACACCTTTCTCCCTTTCCACCTCAACACACCAGTGATCAAAGCACTTAAAAGCCTCTGATTTCTCCTTTAATATGTAAATCCAACACTTTCTAGAGAAATCATCTATTATACTCATGTAATATCTACCTCCCCCTACAGAATTTACAGAGGATGGCCCCCAAAGATCACTATGAGCATAATCTAAAGGTGAGGTGGATGTATGCTTACCTGCTGGATAAGGCAGCTTCTTAGATTTCCCAAGGATACATTCATCACATGGAGTGCTGTGTGAATCATCAACTCCATGAATTATCCCTTTCTTTATCAGTTGCTTTACACTCCCTTCTGCTGGATGCCCAAGCCTCCTATGCCACAAGCTCACAGACTCTGACTTCACAATGTGAACTTCATCCATAGATGTCTTCATCACAGTAGCAGTTAGGTAGTATAAAGTTCCTCTTCTTTCACCAGTCAAGACCACCTTCTTATCCTTCATGACAGTCATGCTTCCATTTGCAGAGGAGAATGTGCAGCCCTTTCTTTCAAGAGATCCAAGGGACACTAAATTTCTTTTCACCTCTGGGATATATCTTACATCACGTAGTTTCTTGATTGACCCATCCTGCATCTTCAGCCTCACGGATCCAATCCCTTTAACATGACACACCACATTATTTCCCAGAATCACAGTGCCTGTTCCCTCTTGAATTTCCTCAAACCAATCCAAATGAGGACACATATGGAAGCTGCAGCCAGAATCCATAATCCATGAGCTTCCATCCTTGACCTCCATTATGTTGAGAGCATCTGGAGAATCATTCTCCTCAACACAATCAGTGGAGTTGGCAGTGTTTCCACCACCATTTGCTTGCCTTTTCTTCCATGCATAGCAATCTTTCTTTAGGTGCCCTGGTTTTTTACACCAATGACATGATCTGGTTTCCTTTTGATCATTTGATGAAGATTTTGAGCTTTCTTGATTCTTCTTGGCAAACTTCTTCCCTTTGAACTTCTTGACATTGAGACTCTCTGAAGTAGGATCCTGCACTTTCTCATTTGACTTGTGCAAATCTTTAGCTCTCAAGGCAGACTGCACCTCAAGAAGTGTGATGGTCTTTTCACGTCCATACATGATTGCGTCGCGAAGCTGATCATAGGCCTTTGGTAGCGCATTGAGAAGCAAGATTGCTTTGTCTTCATCACCAATTGAGACATCAATATTTTCTAGATCATCCACCGCTTTGTTGAAGTCTTCCAATTGCTCAAGAACACTCCTCTCCTCCAAGAAGCGATAGGAGTAGAGCCGCTGCTTCATATAGAGCCTATTGGCGAGCGACTTCGTCATATAGAGATCTTCCAATTTCTTAAGAATACCAGCCGCGGTGGTCTCCTTCGACACTTCCCGGAGCACCTTATCTCCCAGACTCAGCACAACAGCGCTATGCGCCTTCGCCTCAATTTCCGCCTTCTTCGCAGTCGTTTTCTCATCAAGAACGACCTTCGGTGTATCCTCGCTCTCAATTTCCAGAGCCGATGAAAGCCCCTGCTGAATTAACAACGCCTTCATCTTCACGCGCCATAAACCGAAGTCGTTCTTCCCTGTAAATTTTTCAGCTTCAAATCTAGAAGCCATTTTTGATTCTTCGCGAAAAATCAAAATTCAGATCCCTAACCAAGATTCAATCGAATTCCCACAGACGGCGCCAATTCAAATGATTCGAAGCCTAATCGAGTTTTCAGAGATCTATCTAAGAGCTGCGAGAGGAAGGATTGATCGAGAGAATGGAGCGAAATCTTATTGATCAAAATCTGAGAGAGAAACTGTACAACTCTGTTTTTAATATGAAAACCGAAAGAGTAAAGGCAACAAAACAAAATAACAACTCTCTAACGGCTATCTAATCTGACGGCTCAGATACAAGCTCACTAACTAACGCAATCCAACGGTTGCTGAAACACTCGAGCTTGAGATTAGCTCAAGGCTGATTCCTCTCTTTGAATGTGCTGATATTGAGCCATCACAAGTCTAACATCTACGAAAGTCAGTAGTGTGCTGGATTTCCGGGTTGTGATGGAATCAAGCCCTCGTCTGCTCGGGCCGGATTGGCCCGTCCAGCTCGAGAAGATCTGCCACCACGCCTCCAAGGAGTGAAAACTCCAGTTTTGAAAATGGTTGCTGCAGAGAAGAGTGAGGTTTGATACTGGCTTCATATACAGATAGGTTCTAACAGCATTGATCATTAGTCACTAGAGTTTGTATAATTTTTTTGGAGTTGTTGCTTATAATTTGTATATATATTTTTTATAATGAAAAAAGCCTCCATTTGTGCTGTTGTTATTCATTCAAGATTTAGAACCAATTTCACCATTACAAATTTATATCCCAAAAAAAAGTAGTTACATTACTAAATACAACAAATCATAAATACAACTAACAACAATTACATGTCTACAATCTTAAATAAAAAAAATACCCTCCACTATTGGAATTTTAGATCACTGTTATCATTATCACAGTCATGTGTGGTTTGTATGCTGTTGCACAAGACTCGATGTTTGTGATCACTGGTTGTTGGTTTGTATGCTATTGCATAAGACTCGATGTTTGTGATCACTGATTGTTGTTATCAGTCATATGTGATTTGTATGCTATTGCACGGGACTTTAAATCACTGGTTGTCGCTATCGGTCATGTGTGATTTGCAGGCTATTGTCCGAAGCCGGCTTTGTCTAGGCTTGCCATGTAAGTCATGTAAATAGTCCATAGGTAGGAGAAGGAGTTGACCACCAATGGCTACCATATCTATAATCTATAATAATCTATAATAATAAATATATAAAGCCACAGTTTGGCTATTCACTTTTCCCCGCCAAACTTCATAAAATGATACCCAAATCTTATTTTAGAATTTTAATCATAACTAAATTATAATACATTCTTTTAGAGTTGTCATTTAACACATCAAATCGACACAAACAATTGTCCATACTCCATAGACTACTAAACACATTGGATAATAACACAGTCATTACAAAGCTGCCAATTTTATATATTGGATAATAGAGATAATAGTATTACAGAAACATTTATCAATCTTCGGCCATGGCTCTGAATCAATACATTACAATTCTGTCAATCAGCCTGAACAATTGTACTTCAGGGTCTTGCGTATGAAATAAGCCTATCAGAAAATTATTGAAGGAAGAACTGAATTTATTAAAAATAAAATCCATTCAAAATGGAGGTAAAATAACTAAAACTTTGCCTATAAATACCAGCTCGCAGAAACGAGTGTGTGCATATTTTCAAAACAAGAAATCAACTCTTTTCTTTCAAATTGCGGTAAAAAAATTAAGAGGGAATATCTTTTTAAGTCTACGAACTTTGTCAAAGTATCATTTTAGGTCCGTAAACTTTGAAAATATCATTTTAGGTCCATCAACTACGCGTTAATATCGTTTGAGGTATTTTAATTTTTTTTTGAACGAAAATGCCCTTAAGACCTTCAAAGGTCAATTTGAACAATTCTTTCGGCAATCATCTTATTTCACAAACATATTATTCAACAATTTTTAACGGCAAAGTTTTATATTTAAATTCAATTTAGATGTTAATTGATCTCCACTTTGAAATTCATCTCCGAATGACAATCCAAATTAATAGCTATCTAATTTCAAAACAAATAAACTAAATAGAATTCACACACCACCTATAGTAAGTTATTAAAATGCAGTTTCTATTGAAAAATGAAATAAAGTATCAAGTCTCAATTCACTATCATTAAATAATTAATCATCTAATAATAGAAAAACTAACACATAATTTTTACGGCAAATTTTAATTATATTTAAATTCAATTTGGATGGTAATTGAATTAAATAGCAGTTAAAAAAATTGTTGGACTCTAGGTCTTTAGATGAGTAGCGAAAGAATTGTCCAAATTGCCCTTTGAAGGCCTTGAGGGCATTTTCGTCCGGAAAAAGTTCAAAATACCTCAAATGATATTAACTTGTAGTTCACGGACCTAAAATGATATTTTCAAAGTTCACGGACCTAAAATGATACTTTGGCAAAGTTCGTGTACCTAAAAAGATGTTTACTCAAGTAATGGTTCAAATTTTAGAAAATTACGAACCTGTTTTAGTTGTTTTTTTCTTTCAATGCTGTTTTTTGCAGTTGATGTAAATGTAAATGAGGTAGATAATTAGAAAAAGATTTACAAATTTAAGGAGAACAAGAGGAAGATGAAATGTGATCAAAAGGAGAACAGACAAAATGAAAATTTTCAGATGTGGAAGAGGTAACTGGAAAAAATGTTTTCGAAAGAGGTCAAAAAGTTGAGAAGAATATCAAAGAGAAATACCTGCAAGCATACTAACATTATATAGGGAAAGAAAGATCATTTTCAAAGAAATAGAATTGAAATTATATAATGATCTCATTTCCACTACAATTCTATGAAAAGAAATTCATTATACTAACGCTTTTATTTGGGTAAAATCAACTGGAAGAATGGCTAATACAATTACCACCATCACAGATTTCAGAACAAAATCATCCATGGTAAGTCCAAAAGGCAAAAATCAACAATCCCATAAGAAAAAAGGTTATTTGGAAGAGAATAAGGATAAAACAAACATTTTTCAAATCGAAAAATTATACATATATGAATGAAAAATAAATGACAATATAAAATATAAAAAAAACTTAGCTTTGAAAAAAGGGCAGAGCACTCTTTGTTTGCCCTGATCGACATAGAGGGAATGTAGTGTAGATCTTGGTATATACAGTTTAGTTTTAGTGACAGGAACAAATAAACTGTTGATAAATAACAGTAGAAAAATGATAGTAGTAATTATCAAAAAATACTATGATAATCAAGAGAAATACGAAGAAAAAAAATTGGGTCAAATTCCTGCAAAAATTACAGTACAATTTACTGTGCAGGGCTTGATCGAAACTCCAAATAATAAAAGATGTAGTTGAAAAAATCAATATATATACAGATCAAAATGTATATTTAAAAATTAATTTTATGATCGAGATGGGATCTACTTTAAATCGGCATTAGTTGCCCAAGTTCCATAAAAATACACTTTCTTTTGTAGATATTGATTCCAAATATAAATACAGTAGAATCCCAAATAAAATGAAATACAACTAAATGAAAAATAATACCCTAATTAAACGAAAAAACAATTCAATATATAAAAAGTAAGTAAGTAATTGTATAGATCTATGTTTCTTGGCATTGTAATTTGCCAACTTATATAATTTGGGTGTAGATTTTGAAGGGAATCGTTTTATGAAAGACGAATGTAACATTTAACCAAAAATGTGTAAGGATTGATCAGATCTTGAAATATATAAAATTGAAATAGTAGAATGGGACGATTGAATATACAAATCGTCTGGTGATGAGTGTGTATTGTATACGGCTAGCTATCTACAAACAGAAAATTCAAGTCAAGAAGCCAAATATTATAAGACTAATTCAGTGGTGTTTTAATGATCGTCTGATTCTTCTTTAGTTTGATTAGTGCTTTCCTTCGAATTTCGAAATGTTTTGTTGTTACAGTGAAAAGAATAGTAGGCGAGAGGAAAGCAAAATGAATGCAAAGTATGAGCACTCACCTATTGGAATTGACTATCTCACCATCTCAGCTACCAGACATTAGCTCCAATGCCGCAAAAAAACAGAAAATAAACAGACATTTGCTCATTAACCAAATTTGTAAAAGAGTAATGTCCAGGAGGTGTGATCTTTTATAAACACCAGTTCCAAAACTATTTTTATGACCATATTTGAAGTGAAATGGAAAGAAACATTGTACTATGTTGAATAGAGAAGAACAAGGAAGGTTATATATTAAGCCCTCCAAACTCAATGGAGGACTAAAAGCTGGTGGTTAACAAAAAAAATCTAATTTTTGTGCAGATCTCGAAAATATTAAATGAAATGGCGAAGTTTACTAAAGAGTAAAAGTCAAAATTGGTCCTGAACATATAGTCATTTTACCTTTTTGGTCCTAAACATTATCTTTTGGATTTTTTGGTCCTGAACATATGAGAATTTGATCATTTTGGTCATTTGTTAACTTTTCCGTTAAAAATTAACGGTCAACGGATTTAAATCCGATTTTGACCAAATTTAAGTTTTAATTCTGTTTTTAAATCCTTAATTAAAAACCCTAACTATTATTAAAAATATTCTTTTAAATATAATTAGAAATTATGAGAAAATTGTTGTAAAACACAAAACACGATTTTTCATTCTCAACACTTGAAAAATTTCTACGCAAAACGTCTCGCTCTCTCAAGCTCAAGGATTCACTACGATCATTTCTTCTTCCAATCGGCGACGGTGAATCCAAGGCAGACGACGGCGGCTACCACCACTTGCCCCTCAAAATCCGCCTCCTCCGGATCCGCCTCCTCGAACTGGAAATCCGCCTCCTCCCACTGGAAATCGGCAGCTACCACCACTTGCCCCTCAAAATCGACCCCGACCACGTAATCCAGTGGCACCGACGACTGCTTATTGTACAAGTGACACTTTTAATCAAATGTGCTTGGAAATCAATCTCGTTTTATACATATTAGGGCTCAACTGTTTTGGTTTTGTAAAGCATTTCACTTTTTAAATCAATCTAATTATATGTGCTTGGAAATCCACAAACTTTCGTTGTTTGTTGTGGATTTTTATTAGGGAATGTGTAGATTGTGGGTTTGACAGTTAACGCGAAGAGAAGGAAGAAGAAGATCGCGATGTGAAAAATAAGAAATTATTTAAAAGATTTTTAATTAAGGATTTAAAAAGATTTTTAAAAGATTTAAAAGAATATTTTTAATAATAGTTAGGGTTTTTAATTAAGGATTTAAAAAACAGAATTAAAACTTAAATTTGGTCAAAATCGGATTTAAATCCGTTGACCGTTAGTTTTTAACGGAAAAATTAACAGAGGACCAAAATGATCAAATTCTCATATGTTCAGGACCAAAAAATCCAAAAGATAATGTTTATGACCAAAAAGGTAAAATGACCATATGTTCAGGACCAATTTTGACCTTTGCTCTTTACTAAATAGACAGTGAAATTTATGAAAATACAACGAAATTTTGTCCAATACACAATCCAACATTACAATGACAAATTGTACTAAAAATCCAATTTTTGTGTAGATTCGAAAAAATTGAGGAAATTGCGAATGAAATAAAATAAAATACATCGATATTGTATATCAAATGTATTTTCTACGACCCCTAAGTCATACATTGAAATAAAACGAAAAACATCGAATAGAAAATGTCGTACTTAGAGTGAGACAGAAAAGGTAAAGGTCTTTTTTTATAACGCATGCATATTGATATTAGTGAATTATTTAGAACTTGTATTCATTAAGTGAATATTACAGCACGAGTGTTGATACTAGTAAAGAAGAAAAACTAAGTCAATTTCTGTTTATAAGCTATGGAAAATGAAGATGATGAATCAAATCACCAACCTGCAAATGAACAGGGATGAATTTGAAGGTGCCGAAGTCGCAAACCGGCCAATACATTACCCCATTCATCATCGTAGTGTGAAGAGTAATGTGCATAAGAAGCCCAACCCATTAAGCAAGAAATAAAGCAAAGAAGAAAGGAGAGAGTAGAGTTCAAACCCTTGAACTAGCTGTTAGAAGAGTAGTTGAAAATTCTGTTTTAGCTTCTTTTCCCTTTTCTTGTTTTTCCTTTGGTTAGTAGAAGTTAGTTACGGGGAGTATATAGTCTGTTGATTGAGATGTGTAACACAAGTTTTTCTCTTCACTACTGAATAAGATTTCTCTCTCATTTTTCCCCAAAATCTCTGATCCCTAAATTCTCATCTTCAAACATTCTTCTTCGTCAGAAATCTTTCCCAAATCATAACACTCAATTTTGAAATTTCTCAGGTGAAATTGAATCTGAAATTACCTTGAAGAGCGGCGTTAACAGAGAAGAAGACAACAGTCATGGCAGGTCCGTACACAGCCTGCCCCAAACCGATCTTCTTCAGCGTCGATAACACATCGCGCTTCGGGAAAACCGCCGACATCAAATTGTACCAGTAATGCAGCGACGGCCCCAATATCACCATGATGTAACCGCCCATGCGCAAAGTTCTCACCAATTCATACCGTTGCTCCATTCCCCCAACAATCTTCTGCGCGCGATTTTGAAATTTGAATTTGAAATGTGAAATTACGCTTTTCAGAAGGTGTAATTGAGCGATCGGATGAGAATTAGGGCGATACCTGGGAGGTTATATCGGCGGCGGTGTAGATGGGGGCGGCGGTGGCTGATTTGGTGGCGATCGGGCGTGATTTGATCGATTGGAGATACCAGCGGACCAGGCGGAGTAGCTGGAGGGAGGACGGTGCAGTTGGAGGCTCCGAGTGGTTAGGTTTCTGGTTATGGCGTTGGAAGCGGGGGAAGCGTACGGGGCGGCGGTGGAGCCAGCTGGCGGCGTTGAGCGGCGGCGGCTATGGATGATCGGAGATTGTGTGGTTTAGAGTAGGTTTAGATGAGTGGTGTGAGCATTGGAGTCTGAGGATGGTGATTTTGGATAATGAGGCGACCATTGACGCCGGCGAAAGAGCAATGGTGAAGAACAGGAAACGTGTTGGAACGGAGAATGAAGGAACGGAGTTTTTGGCGTGTGGTGTGCACGTTCCGGTCTCAACTTTACAATAACACAAACACAATCATAAGAGAATATTTATACTACTAATCAGAGAAATAGGTGTTACACAAAATTTCTATTAATACTAAAATTATTATTACCTCCATCCACCGTTAATGTAACAGCCCGACATTTTAGGGTATAATAAATACGGCGACTGCTACCTAGGCGGACTTAAATGCAACAAGAGCGTAGGCTAGGGTTTCATTTAAAGGGATTTGACCAGAGTAATTAATGAACTATTTAAGCAATAAGACAACGACTTAATCAAGAAAACCAATGATGAATAGATATCATAATTCATGCTCAAAAGCCAAGGGTATAATATAATCCAAAACGCATTATGTCTCAATATTTTAATAAAAAAAAGGAAATAAGTTCAAAAACAAGCGATACTAAGTTTCATGTTTAGCGTTGCAACCAAGAGAAAAGTGAAGTCATGTATGAAGACACAACCCACTCAATGTTTCAAGACAACCATATTATCATTCAATTTATTTGCTCAACACCGCCAACCGCTCATCACTGCTCAACCTGCACATAGGGAAAACACATGCAGGGCTGAGTATTTTAAACATACTCAGTGAACTCATGCCAAAACATTTTAATAGATATGCCATCCTTACCATAGTGAACTCATGTTTGCATTTATAAAAGTATATCATCGAGTATCACAAAATAATTTCATAGACTGGCCAGTCAAACAATTCCTCCCATTTTCTCAACAATCAACAATTCCATAGTGCGACGAAAGTGTGGCCACACTATTCACCCACGAGACCGGCCGACTAGCAAGGACGGCTCCCGATCCCAACTGTGTACACTAGCCTGATAGGGTTTGCGGCCCTACTTAGACCCGAATTCGTTTATATAGCCCTATAGTCTAATGGAGCGGACTCGCAAATTAGGCATCAGGCACACAACATAATCAGAACAATCTCAGGCATGGCATAACATTTTAATCCACCGTTATATCACCATAATCATTATTTTAGAAATAAGAGAGTTTAGTAAATAAAGCCCACCTCGATTCCTTAGATCACAAAGTATGTTCTTCCTCTTGCTATCACACTGAGAGCGCGAGTTAACACCTTTAATTTATGTGTATCACAAGTAAGTCTCAATCATTGATATATTCAAAATCATGCATGTTCCCAACGTTTCCCTTTCTCCCGTCGATTAGTTTTATATCATCATTCTTAAATCAAGACATGCTCATCATATCAATTTTTATTCGAACCACAACTCCAAATCTATCATCAAAACATGTCACGCATGAGTGTTTTAAAATACACCCACACGCACACACACGAACACACACGCGCGCGATTCACACACCCACACATATACGCACCCCATATTCATCAATTGTTTCCCCTTTCACTCAATCTATATGCATGAAGGTTCAAGAAAACCGATTAATCGGTTAGATGAAGAAAGATTAATATAAAAATACATTTTCTTGATAGAACGAACGGTAGAAACAAAGTATTAGCCTTGATTCTTCAAAGATTCTTGAGTTTCAACTTCAATTCTTCTCAAAAGATGAAGAAATATTGGAGAATAGTAGAAGAAAAATTGAGAGAGAGTGGGAGAGAGGGGAGACGTGATTTTGGGGGAGTGGGGGCGGTTTTTGGTGTTCTAGGTTTAGGTTTTGTCTCTTATTTATAGAGTTCAAGAATATAATCTCACAATTAAATAAATAAAGATTTGGAGAGATATGGTGAGAGAGATTGACGTTAATATGGGTGAGAAATAAGGGGGTTTCGAATTTTAGGCTATTTAATTAGCCTATGATTTAATTTAGATATTTCACGGAGTAGAATAAAATATCACGGAGCAGAATAAAAATAATAATCCTCCCCAAATAATATGAAATAAGCGTTAATATTGTTTCTCCATAAGGAATCAATTTTTAAATATTAATTAAAATAAGATATGGCAAGATCTCCTTAGATATGGTAAGATATGCTAGGATATTTGAATTTATTCATGGAAGAAAATAAATAAGGGATTAAATAATATAATAAAATAATCCCTTCTCCCATAAATAGGAGATTTTCGAAAATCTCCATATTATAAAGTGGGTTCCGAAAATTTCATAGAGGAAATAAGGAATAATCAGACTTTGGATTTAATTTGGATAAATATCCCAAGAGAATAATCAAATCCACGAAAAATAGAATTCCTCTCCAATAAATCATGAGGGTCGAAAATTCCTATAATATGTGTAGGATATTTATGAAAATCCTATTTAATCTCACTCATCCCTTAGGAATAATTCACCACAATTTTTACTTCGTCCCGCATCAAAATATTCACATAATCGCATCACAAAATCCACCATTTTTAATTCCACTCCATCTTCACAACACATTGACCTTTCAACGGCCACGTCATATTTTCCACACTAGACTATCAATAGTCACGTCATATAATCAACAAGTTTGACTATTCACCTCAAACTCAACTCCATATCGCAACTAGGTCACAAAGAATCATGCAATAAATCACTCATCATTTAATCCACATACTTCATGGCATTAAAAGAATTTAATGCAAAAAATTTTATGTCTCGAAAATTAGGGTTCGAAAAAGTGGGGTGTTACAATTAACACCATTAATGATAGTAAGTTGATCTGATTTGAATTTTAATTATGTTTTCTAAATGAAAATTAATGGCAAATAATATAATCCGTATACTACAGTTAGAGATGATTTTTCTTTTGAGAATGTCTCACTAAAAATAACACATTTTTATATATAGGAATGTCACTCTTTTTATTTTTTTCTTCTTCATAACTTTATTTTCTACAGTACATTTTACTCACAAAATAACATTATATAAAATTTCATGTCGAATTAGACATATTCCACTTAAAGTCTACGAAGAAAGTATTAATCATTTCTTTATGTTGTTGCTTAGATGGAAATCCTAGTTGATCCAACTATTCAATAAGTATTTGTCATTATTCCGTCTATAAAAAGTAGTGGTGGTCTCATTTATGAAAGATACACATTTCAATATATAATTAATATTCCCTCTGTTCTATAGTAATAGAGTCATTTTGGTGCGTTTCATAGTAATAAAGTCATTTCCCTTTTTAGTAAAAATCAACACATTTTTCCACACATACTTTACTCTCTTCATATCAATAATTTTTTCATTTTTCACTTTATTCTCCATTTACTTAACTCACCTAACACAATTTTTCTTAAACTCTGTGCCGAAAAGAAATGCCTCCATTACTATGGAACGGAGGGAGTAAAACATAGTTAAAAAAGCGTTAATTTGATTATGTAGGATATATAAAATTAATTACTACCTCCGTCCACCAAAAATTTTTCCCACTTTGATTCGGCACGGGTTTTAAGAAATGTAATGAAAAGTGAGTTGAAAAAGTAAGTGGATTGCGGGTCTTACTTTTATATATTAGTTTATAAAATGTGAGTAGGAATGAGTTAGTGGAATGTGAAGTCCACTACCAAAAATGGTAAAAGTGAAATGGGACAAATTTTAGGGGACGGACGAAAATGAAAAATGGGACAAATTTTGGTGGACGAAGCTAGTAATATTAATAGAGAAATCAAAAAAAAATTAAGATTACTTTTTCAAGGGAGTACATAGTATATGGTGCGACGCGTGGATGAAATAATTCCTGTAAGACAGCAGTGTACGGAGCCAAAACCCGCACTGTTACGCCACGTGTACCGAAACTAACACGTAAGTTAATAAATTGATATCCCATCCCTCGACACGGGCCCCACTCTCTCATTCCACCAATTAGAAATTTTTATCTTATTTAGAGCATCCACAATGGCTTTAGGCCAGCCACAGGCTAGCCACTCTCTCCCCCTTCCACGTCATCAGCACTAAAATTCCACCTGTCACATTATCATTTTAAGCAAATAGGCTAGCCACAGGCTAGCCGCAATAAAAATAATTCAAAAACAACTACATTTATGGAATTAAATTTACGAGACATATACGGGAAAATTCATTCATTTCATTTAAATAAAAAAAAGGTACATAGATAAAAAAAAATACATAATAAAAAAAAATCGGGCTTCCACACACGAGCCCCGCCTCTCTCTACTCATCATCGCCGTTACCGCCGTCCTCGCCGCCGTTGGCGCTGCCACCTAGGACCTCCACATCGGTGGCATCTGAGCCCGCGTCTGAGCCCCCCATCTATGCCCTCGCGGCATCCAAGTCAACCCGCATGCTCTCGAGCATCGAGTGAAGAAACCTCTTCTCCGTGGGGTCAATTGCGGCCCTCCAATCTTAGAAGACCTTGTACATCTGTTCCCGCGTTTTTTGACGCGAGAATAAGTTGTACACGGGTGGGGGGTGCCGACTGGACCTCCTGGGGCGATAGGGGGGGGATCCCCTCGCTGCCTGTTGCGCCCCCTTTTGGCCAACCGGGCGAGAGCGGCGAGCAAACGATGGAGGGGACGGAAACTCCTCAGCATCCGGGGGGAGGTCGTGGGAACCGCCGCTGCTGCCGCTGTAATCGTCGGAATAGTTCGCGTCTTCGCTTCTTCGGCCACCCGGCCGTCGACCCGCGCTCGGAACTTCTCGGAGTCCTTCAACACCAGATAGCAGTTCCAGTAGGTAAACTCCTTATATTTCCCCTTCACGGGGAACAGACTCTCCGCTATCCTCCGGCAGTCCTCCTTAGTTTGTCCACTACTCCTCATGCGGAGGGCGTTGGCGTACAACCCCGAAAATCGGCCGTCCGCAGCCCTGATGCGTTCCCACCCCTTCCGGCACTCCTCCCCGGTGTAGTCCTTTCCGTGCGGGCAGTTCCTCTTGTAGGCTGCTCTAATCTTAGCCCACATGTTGACGATCCGTTGGTTGTTCGCAACCAGTGGATCGTCGCAAACCGACAACCACGCCTTGGCCAGGGAGACGCTCTCCTCTTCAGTCCACTTCCTCCGTGTGGTGCTGCCTATCCGATATCGATCCCCAGCTCATGTAATGAGAAACGGTCATCCCCAGTGAACTGCGTCTCCAATGGGGTCGATGTGTGAGACAAAGCCGTCAAAAAGTCAAGAGTGGGACGATAGACCGTGTCCCCCCCCCCCCCCTGCACCCCGGGCTGCATCCTCCCCTGCCATACCGGCATCATCCCCATCATCTGTTGTATCATCTGCGGCGCCATCTACGTCATACCTCCCCACCGCGGCATTGTCTTCCCGCCGCTGGCCTGCCCCCGCCCGCCCGCCATCAACCCATCAATTGTTGCCAAGGGTACATGTTGTACCCCCCGCCCATCTGGCCGCCGCCCATCTGCCCCCATCCAAACCCCACGGGTATCGTGGGAGTCTGAGACCCGCTCGTCGCCGGACTGGACTCGTTGTCCTTGTCCATCACTCAATGTTGCTCTTGTACAGAAAGTTAGAGAGAGAGAAAACTCGTTAAAACAAGTGGTGCAAATGAAAATGAAACTAAAATCGCGTATATATAGTGTTTCAAAAAATTTCAAAAAAATAAAAATAAAAATTGCGTTGGCCGATCGCTCGCCAATCGCCAGCCTGCAATGGCGGCCAGCGCATCAGCCAGCGCCTACAAATCGGCTAGCGCTCGCCGATTTTTTCGCCGTAAAGCCGCTGGCCGATTACAATGGTTCGACTAGCCGGTGTGCTAGCCGCCATTGTGGATGCTCTTAAAAAATCTTAATATGAATTTAGACATGATATCCACAACCGATGTCCTCCGCCACGATATAATCCCCACCATATCACTATTTCTCTTTATTCTATATTCAGCTACAATGGACATCCTTAGACCTCTCACATTTATTTGCACTATTCATTATAAAATTAAAATATGAATTAATAATATAACACAAAAGGACATAATTGAAAACAAAATAAAATTACAAACACTATGAATTGAAAAGTTACAAATTCCAACTATTAGAGGATTAAATATAAAAATAAAAAAAAAATTAAAATAACTATAAACTATAAATTTCTAAAAGTTTACAAATTATTTTTTTTACTTCTTAATGATTACACGCTATATGAGGATGTTCACTCGAGGTTGCGTGTAAAGTCATTCATCCTAGTCTGGATCGAGGATGGTGAAAAGATCGTTGTTCTCCTTTGAATTTTTTGGTGTTTGAAAAATATATGGATTGAGAGTGAAGGAACGAGAAAGAAGTGAAAATCGGGGTATATACTATTAAAAATGGGCCACTCACCCCTTAAAATGCCTTCTAAGGGGAAGGGTTATCCATCCTTATATAGAAGAGATATGATCATCACCAAGCCAATGTGGAACAAGATATTAGAATTTTAACATATACTAATCCTGGTTCGATCAATTATCATAAATGCCACGACCCACCTTATTGGAGAGAGAAATATACCACAGATACATAAAGACTAATATTGGTAGATGACCAAAAGTAAAAAAACTTATGTTTCATAGACAAATATAGTAATCCCTCTGTGCTTGATATTTTGTCACATTAGTCTATTTATGTTCATCCCATAAAATTTGTCACATTTCACTTTTACCATTTCTAGTAATGGATTCCACATTCCACTAACTTATTCTCACTCACATTTTATTATAAAACTAATAGTACTTTAAAAGTAGGACTCACATCCTACCAACATTTTCAACCCACTTTCCATTACATTTCTTAAAACCCGAGTTCGGTCAAATTGTGACGATATTTAAGGAACGGAGGGAGTATATACTAATTATGGTTCGATCACTTGGAATATATGCCAAACCAGTTAAGGTTAAACCATAAATTGATAGTAAAAGATTGAGACTAACAAACATTATATACTGCTCCCTCCATCTTATAATACGAATCTTTTAGTCATTTCGATTTATCACATAGTCTGTTTTTATTTTTACGTATATTATTAATAATTTGTAAGTCTCGTATTCAACTATTTTATTTTATTTATAATTAATAAATAAAAATAAAACACATATTTTACTAATCTTTTACATTTTCCTTTGCATTTTTTAAAAATTGTGTTCAAGTCCAACGAAAGTAGCCAGCAAGGGCGAGGACTTCCAAATGGACCTTGACAACGGGCCCAACGTTTTAAATAAGTAGCCCATTGAAATGGTAACTACTACATGGGCTTAGCATAGCATCTGGGTAGCCAATTCAAGCACATTCTACTATGACTCATCACGCATACACTTAGAAATTGATCTGAAACTATTAAACCGTGCGGTGGGGATCAATCAAATCACCAATAAATTAGTGGTGGTTGATTACCACCTTTTTAAAATCCCTACTTTTTTACATCATCACTCACTCTCAAGTGGTTGCTTAATTAAATCTGGAGGAAGCAGACATAATATTATTATACGCCAAGTGGTCTAATTTCAACACGGCATTCGCACCTTTGTTCAAAGAATTGTCTTCGCGTGACCATTATTCTTTATTACTAGTACTATAACTACTATTTGTCTGTGTAAGTGTAACAGCCGATGCGAGGGGCGAAATCTCACATTAACAAAGAGAGAATATATAAACAAGGATATACCTACTTATTGGAAATCGAAGATGTAATGTTAGAATTTATTCGAAATCGATTGATATAATGAATCCCCCGTCCACCAATAACCATCTTATTTTTACTATTTTTGTCCGATTACTAATAAATATTTCATTTGTAATTTTATTATTTTTGGTAATGAATCTTATAATTCACTAAGAAATAATATATAAAATTATGACTCACTTTCACTATCTTTTTATATTCACTAATCATTACATTATTCAAAATTCGTGTCCGATCAACTTGGTCTTATAATATTGGATGGAGGGAGTACCGCATAGCAAATATGTCCACATTGACACGTGCCCACTAATATACTAAATTGGCTAAGAGACATAAGACCCCCACCTGGATTTCATCTTTGAACCCAAGATACAGAATGCACACACTTCCATACCAAACATTGTCTTAGTTACGTTAAATAATAAAAAATAATGTATGTCAATTGTCAAGTGGCTGTAGCATACCGACGCTTGACTATACAAAATATGAATATGAAAATAACACATGCACGCACCTATATTTGCTGTAACGCAAAACATATATTTTATCGTGATCGGATTTATCTAGTATAAGTATAGTATATTGTTACGGTTTGCCAATTGTGAATCTTACTCATGAGATCCCTCTAGAAAGAAAAGAATGCTTGTGTCGGTTGTGGCCGAGTCCACACATATTCCATTCCGAAACCCGCACGAACCACCCTACCGACATTCGCCCCAAAAATATAATCATACAAATTCATTAACCTCATATACTATTTCATTTATATATTGGACTATATATTAAACTACTACATAAAACACTGTCACCTTCATTTATTTAGCACCAACACATATCTATGGGAAACTGCATATTCAAAACGCTTGGAGTGGTGGAGGACATGGTCAAAGTGGTGACTCCCGACGGCGGCGTGATGGAGCTCTACGCTCCGATCACCGCTGAGTGCGTCACCAACGAATTCCCCGGCCATGCCATATTCGGCAGCCCCCGCCGCAGCTCCCCGCCTCTCTTCCACAGCGAGAGCCTCTGCGCGGGGCAGTACTACTATCTCCTCCCCACGCATAAAGGCAAGGATCACGGAGGCGATCGCGCGGCGGCGCCGTACCGGATGTCGGTGGACAATCAGGGGAAGCTGCGGCGGCTGTCCGAGCCTGAAGTGTTCCCCAAGTACAACAGCACCGGGGTGTGGAAAGTGAGGCTGGTCATCGACACCGATCAGCTGTCCGAGATACTGTCGCAGGAGGCGCGTACGGAGGCGCTCATCGAGAGCGTCAGGACGGCGGCTAAGTGCGCGGCGGCCGGAGTTCCATCGGCAGCCAATTCCGAACGCCAGAGTAGGACGAGTGCCACTGACAATTGCAGAGACATATCTTTGTAAATACTTTTATTACAAGTTGAATTAGCCCATCACACACAAAATTATGTGTATGAATATTTTAGTACTGCCACTTAATCTTTAGCAATAATTGTCGTTAATATCAAGTTCAAGTGCCAAAAAATATTTACCGTAGCGATGTTAATGTCTATATTCATACACTCCCTTCGTTAACAAAAAAATAGTCTTATGTTTTTGTTGGAAGATACCGAGAATAATGGGATTAATTGTAAATTGATCTATTACCAAAAATAAAATAGGATCTCCATAATCTAGGTTTACCATATATGCATATTCTATGCCTATATAATAATGTAACATATTGTGTGATATTCATCAAGAAAATATATGAAACCTTCTCCCAATCTATTCTACATGGCGTCAGAGCAGAGAAAGATCCGGCTCAGAAAAAATTCATCATAGCCGTGTTCATACCAAATCTCGACCAACCAAGAAGCCAAAACCAAATCAGAAAATCAATCCTTACCAGAAATCAATCCCTGCAGAAAGAGATGTGTCAGATTCAGAGACAGAAGAAACAAAACCCAAAACAGGATCCTCACGGTTGAGGACTAGCAAGAATGTCACAGTGGCATTCAAATTGAATGGCAAAAACTACCCATTGTGGGTGCGCCTGATGAAAGTCGCAATAGGAAGCAGAGGAGGCTACACACACATCAAAGACGAGCCACCAGAACCAGAGAGCAAGGGCTATGCCGATTGGGAAGAAGATGATCTTGTGGTGTTTTCGTGGATTGTCGACAACATCGAAAACGACATTATCGCCGACTCGCCCATCACCAAACCTCGAAAGCCATATGGGATAATCTCGTCGTGACCTTCGAAGGCAAGAGGGACCCATACCTCATATACGATCTGGAGGATAAAGCTATCGCACTCAGGCAAGAAAGCCTGGATCTTGAAACTTACTATCGGCGAATCCACGGGCTGTGGATTAGTGTGGATCGATGCCGAAAACAACCCGTCGACTGCTGTGACAAGGGAGTCAAGCAATTCAGGGAATTCTCAAATACTTCAAGACTGATCAAGTTCCTCACGGGGCTGAATCCAGAGTATGACACAATCCGAAGGGATATCCTCAAGGAGGAGCCCTATCCCTCAGTCGAAGAGGCTTACGGGAGGGTCCAGAGGGAGGCGGCTCGATTAAAAATCATGCCACCGGCATCCCCTAAAACCTCCGAAGACTCCGGCGTAGGAAGCGCCGATGCATCATCGGGAGAAATTGGCTATGGATTCGGGGCACAGAGAGATCGACAAAGCAACAGGAACGGACCACCTCGACCGCCGCCTACCGGAAGCAATCACCAAACCGGAGGCAAAATCGACAAAAGCAAGCTATGGTGTTCTCACTGCGGCAAGAACAAACACACGAGGGAGACTTGCTTTCTTCGGGTGGGATACCCGGAATGGTGGGATGAACGGCAGAAAGCTAGAGCTCAATCAAAACTCGCCGCCATCGGGATCGGAGAGATAGGGCAGAAACAGAACAACGCCCAAATCAACACCAAGACGAAGGGGCAAACCAGCCAAACTACGCCTCATACCCAGATGTCAACGGTGGGAGTGGTGGTGGCGGCGGTATCGGAGGGGTTCGGGTCGGAAATTTCGTGGAGAGGGCTGGAGCGACGGAGCCGCAGAAATGGAACGGCGGCGGAGTTCACTCAGGAGGTATAGGATTTGATCGAAGATCAAATCCTTTATTTAACATTTTGCAGAATGGTCCCCCAGATATGCATGATTTAAACTTGATACCCCATCCTTCTAAAATGAAACCCCCAGATATGCATAATTGTGAAATTGCCCCATAGGACATCCGAAAATCCAAAATACACCCCCAGATTTTAACTAGAAACCGTTTTGCACCTTTGATGAATATTTCCGCTGCTTTTTCTGTGCAAAATACCGATAATATTGATAGGAAGGGATGGATCTTTGATTGTGGTGCTACAGATACTATGACTCCAGAAAAATCTGATTTTAGTGATTTCGGGGAAGTGACTAAAACCTACATTAGAACCGCAAATGGGGAATTAATCACGGTAGCTGGGGCCGGAACCATAGAAATTTCCCCTAACCTCCGATTGTCAAATTGTTTATTTGTTCCTAGCTTGTCTCAAAGACTAATGTCTGTAAGTCATGTGACAAGAGAGCTGAATTGTACACTCCTAATGTATCCAAAATTTTGTATCTTGCAGGATATTCGGACGAGGAGGATCGTTGGGCGTGGCACTGAGAACCAAGGACTATATTACGTGGACGGGGTAGCTCAACATGGCAGTGCGATGCTAGCTCACGGGTCCACGAAAGAGGAGGCTTGGCTGTGGCACAGAAGACTAGGACATCCTTCTCATGGTTATTTCAAACTTTTGTTTCTCGATTTTTCATTACCTAGAGATTTTTCCTGTGAGACATGTGTTTTGGCCAAGAGCCACCGACAGTCTTTTAAACCTTCAGATACTCGTATGAAATTTATGTTTGATTTAGTGCATGCCGATGTGTGGGGTCCTGCACCTGTTATTGGGGGTAGTGGTTTTCGATATTTTGTGACATTCATTGATGATTGCACTAGAATGACTTGGATCTATTTTCTAAAACAAAAATCAGAAGTTGTTGATAAATTTATCCTATTTTTTCAAATGATCCAAACCCAATTCTGCACCACCATAAAAATTCTTCGTTCAGATAATGGGAGGGAATTTGTCAATAACACCATGTCTGAATTCTTTAGAAAAAATGGTCTTATTCACCAAACATCTTGTGCCTATACACCCGAACAAAATGGGGTTGCAGAGAGGAAAAATCAAACCATCCTAGAAATCACCCGTGCCCTTATGATTGAATCCAAAGTCCCAGACTCCCTTTGGCCTGAAGCTGTTGCAACCTCGGTATACTTGATAAACAGACTACCTACCAAAATCCTAAACACAAAAACTCCTCTTGACATCCTTACCCAACAAACCCAAATACCAGAACCCCTTAGCATGCCACCTAAAGTCTTTGGGTGTACTGTCTACGTCCATATTCCCAAACACGAGAGAACCAAACTTTCCCCCTGCGCAACCAAATGTGTGTTTGTGGGGTATGGGATAAATCAAAAGGGATATAGGTGCTTTGATCCAAGTACTAAGAAAGTCATCACCACTATAAACTGCAATTTCCTTGAAACCGAGTTCTTTTACCCTCACCACCTTAACAGTCAGGGGAAGAAAATACCTAAACCTACAAATAAACATGAGGACTGTCTAAGTTGGTTTGTGCCACCTCCAAGCCCTTCAATTGAGGGTCCATCAGAGACAGTTGTCACTGTCGCCGAGCAAGCCTCCCCAGAGTCACCTCAACCGCGCCCCTCTGATCCTTCTCAACCAATATCCGAGGTACGTTTGGAACCAGTCTTTGAAGAAAACACTGCAATTGGTACTAACAATGCAGAGATTGAAGAGAATGCTATAGATGGTGATACTGGGAGATACATCCTTCCTTACCGAAGTACTCGAGGTGTTCCCCCTAAAAGGTACTCTCCGGAAAAGATTGGGGCGAAAAGCAGATATGGAGTGGCGAATTTTGTGCAAGGAAACCTGACGAAGATGGCACGAGCTTTCGAGGCAGCTCTATATGAAGAAGAGGAAATTCCACAGACTGCTGAAGAAGCAATGAAACATAAATATTGGAGAGAGGCTATGTTTACAGAAATGAAAGCCTTGATGAGAAACAATACTTGGGTAAAGGGAAAACTGCCAGACGGAGTCAGGGCCGTGGGCTGTAGATGGGTGTTTACCATCAAACGGAGACCGGATGGTTCAATCGAGCGATATAAGGCTCGACTTGTGGCGAAATGATACACTCAAACATATGGAGTTGACTACGCAGAGACCTTCTCTCCCGTGGCAAAGATCAATACCGTACGAGTGTTATTCTCAATTGCAGCAAACAAAGACTGACCACTTCACCAGTTCGATGTCACAAATGCATTTCTACACGGTGAACTTCCAAAGCCTGTGTTCATGGTTCCTCCCCCCGGATTCACTAAAGAGTTCCAGCCTGGTGAAGTATGCGAGCTGAAAAGAACGTTGTATGGGCTAAAGCAATCTCCTAGGGCATGGTTCGGACGATTTACTGAAGTAATGAAGAAATATGGTTACAAGCAGAGTAATTCTGATCATACATTGTTTCTCAAGAAGAAAGGTGGAAAGATCACGTGCCTCATCATTTATGTGGATGACATGATTATCACAGGAGACGATGAAGAAGAGATAGGGGAACTAAGGAAGAACTTGTTCACAGAGTTCGAGATGAAGGATCTAGGTCTCCTCAAGTATTTCTTAGGCATTGAAGTTCTAAGATCAGACCGGGGAATTTTCATCAATCAAAAGAAGTATGTGCTTGACTTGCTCGCAGAAGTTGGGATGATCGACTGCAAGCCTGCAGACACTCCGATGATGCAGAATCATGGGTTACAAATATGTGAAGGAGCGAAGCTTACTGACAGAGGGAGATATCAGAGGCTGGTCGGAAAACTCATCTATCTTTCACATACCCGCCCAGATATAGCGTACGCAGTGGGAGTGGTAAGCCAGTTCATGCATTCACCGCAGGAAGATCATTGGGAGGCTGTTTTGAGAATTGTCCGATACTTGAAGGGTACAGCAGATCATGGAGTGTTGTTTAAGAAACACGGTCACTTAGAAGTACATGGGTTCACTGATGCAGACTGGGCTGGGAACCCAAATGATAGAAAATCAACCGCAGGCTACTTCACCTTTGTAGGAGGAAACCTTGTCACTTGGAGAAGCAAGAAACAGAAGGTGGTTGCACTATCAAGTGCAGAAGCAGAATTTCGAGGAATAAGAAGTGGTCTCACTGAGATACTGTGGCTAAAGAGACTCATGATGGAACTTGATCTTCACCTATCACAACCATGCAAATTGTTCTGCGATAACAAGGCTGCGATTAGTATTTCCGAGAACCCGATTCAGCATGATAGGACCAAGCATGTGGAGGTGGACCGACATTTTATAAAGGAGAATATTGAGGCGAAAATTGTAGAATTGCCGTTTGTCAAGTCAGAAGATCAATTGGCGGACATATTGACCAAAGCAGTGAACTCGAAGTCGTTCAGAGGAGTATTGGGCAAGTTAAGTATTGGAAATCCCATTACTTAACTTGAGGGGGAGTGTTGGAAGATACCGAGAATAATGGGATTGATTGTAAATTGATCTATTACCAAAAATAAAATAGGATCTCCATAATCTAGGTTTACCATATATGCATATTCTATGCCTATATAATAATGTAACATATTGTGTGATATTCATCAAGAAAATATATGAAACCTTCTCCCAATCTATTCTACAGTTTTTATTCGAGTCCACCCACCAAAATAAGACTATACTTAAAATGAGAAGTGTTTTCCATTTTATTATTCTATTACCCACTTTTTTTTATCTTTCTCTCTCATATTTTATTAATTTTATCTTTGATATATATAATATTAATTTCATATTAAAACTCATAGTGGGCAGGGTGAGTATTACTCTTGTTCTTTCTAATAATAATAATCGAGAAGAGACATGAGTTAAGGTGTGCATGGTCAACCCACATCTAAGCAGGGGCGTTTGCGTTTCTAATTTATAAAGTAAATTAATGTTTTTTAAAGTTTAATTACGGTGCTCAAGTATTTTTATTTGTTCTGCAATATATCGTGACTGTGACGATGGAATTATAGGCACCAATCAAATCTCAATGGATGCAAGGCCTTTACAAAATTCCTGCTGAAGAAGTCTCATTTCGGTTATGGATTTTTGTGAAAATGTTGTCGGATACTAGACTTCAATTAACTGAAGTTTGGGATATTAATTTAATCGATCTCAATTTTATGGGTAGAAAACAGTATAATTTTTCGCATCATGACTACCAATATATTTGTATAATTAATAATGTTATTTTTGGATGATTATCATCAGCTCACTCTTAGTCAGAAATCATTGTAAACTAATTACTAGCAACATCTAAGTACTGTACCTACTACCTACTGCTCCCCCTCCCCCGTCCCATTTTAAGTGAGTCATTTTCTTTATGTCCAATCTAAATAACACATTTATAAAAATAGAAACATCATTATCTCTATTTTTTCCTTCTCTTATTTTATTCTTTCCACTTAACTCATGAAATAACTTTGCATAAAATCACATGCCGGTAGAAATGCTCCAGAGGAAGTATTAATCATGTCCGCAGGACAGTGCAATTGGTTCCGGAGGAGCAGATTTGTATGAATGGCCAAGGATCAAATCTCACTACTGTCGTGTGGTTGCAACACCTCTCAGGTACAAGTGTGAGGCATTTGGGAGGTGGGCATATGGCAGACAATGGGTAGGAGTAGTATACTACTCCCTCCATTCTATAATAGCAGAGTCATTTTATCATCTTTATACGTTATATAATAATTGAGTCATTTCCTTTTCTTAAGTAAAAGTCAATACATTTCTCTCTATTTTTTTTCTTCTCTCCTACTTAAATATTTTTTTGTTTAATATAATACACACTTTTTTCTTAATCTCTGTGCCGAAAAGAAATGCTTCCATCGTTATGGAACGGAGGGAGTATAATTTATATGTATAAAGTGATCATCACATAAATTGGTAACAGTAAGTAAAAGGTGAAATTTAACATGACACACCATCATTGAACAAATAATTTAGACATGTCAAATTTTATTTTCGAAGGAAATACTATTACGGTCTACTGTTACTATCTTCGTCCAAAAAAATAGACTAATTTTATTATTTTATGGTGTCCACCAAAATTAAATAAATTCTAAATGTGAAAAGTTATACTCCCTCCGTCCCTAATAATTCGTCACTATTTGACCCGACACAGATTTTAAGAAATGTAATAGAAAATGGGTTAAAAAAGTTGGTGGTATGTGGATCATACTTTTATATATTAGTTTTAAAATAAAATGTGAGTGTGAATGAGTTAGTGGAATGTGGGGTCCACTATCAAAAATGATAAAAATGAAATGTGATAAATTTTTAGGGACGGACGAAAAAGGAAATAAATGAGAAAGTTTTAGGGACTGGGAGGGTAAATAAATACTAATCCTACACATCATTCTAAATGTAGACTTCTTAATCCACTAATACTAGTTTCATCTCTATTTCTTTCCACTTTCTTAGTTATATACACTCTCCGTCACATTCAAGATGACCACCTTTCCTTTTTTGTTTGTCTCAATTAAGATGACCACTTTTCAATTTTGAAAATAACCTCCTCTTCCGTCTTTTCTTATTAAAATATTCAATTACCTTGCTATCTTGAGTGGGACGAATGAAGTATTAAAATTAATGTCATGTATAATTTTATCTATTTTTTATACGAGTGAATAGTAACAAAGGAAAAGGAGAAGTGTGCGTTTGGGGTCACACGTGACTCATTTCAAGCACCCGACACAAAAATAGTATGCATTCGGTGTCCTTTCCTCAACTCATCATCTATTAAATGATAAATCCCACTTTCAAATTTAAAATTAACAGGGGTGTGAATGTGAGTCACAAATACACAAACTCTCAAAAAGTTCAAACTCCACTTCGCCTGCAAACCAATAACCTCATAAATCCATTCCACTGTCCATCGCCAGTTTAACAGCTACAGTTTCTACTATTTTAATCAGCTCAGCAACTCCCTCTCCGCTACCCTTTTTAATAAATTTAAATAATTTGTCGCCAAACCCAATCTAATTGTACGATACATACAGGTAAACAAAATTTGACCGTTGTTTTCACTTTTCTGGTTACTGGTTTTAGACAAGTATTAGTAATTTCTTTTTGTTCAGTTATTTGATCATGCGCTAGGGTTTTATGCTTTCCGTTTTGAAAAATAAAATAGGAATCATTCTTGATTGATTGCTTGATTTAGTTGGTGATTGTATTTTGTAGAATTAGTAATTAAGCAGGAGAGAGAGAGTAAAGATGCAGCAACCGGGACCAATGTTTCCTGTCATGCCGTCGTTTCCACCTACAAATATCACCACCGAGCAGATTCAGAAGGTCATTTCTCTATTCACTTTCCCCCAAATTTAGGGCATTTTATGAATTCGATGGGGATGTTTTTAGCTTTCATCTGAAAAAAGATTGGATTTTGTTTATTTATTAGGTTCTGGGTGTAACATAGAGTTGTTAGGACCTATTTCGATTCGATATCTAGGATTTAGTTCGAGCAGGGAACTCTATTGGGAAATTATTGAAGTGTAAATGTCACGACCTCGCATAAAAAAAACTTAAAAGCATCTCCTGGTGAAATGAAATTAATGGAGTTTCAGTCAGCATCTCTTTAAAGTATCTTCCTAGCACTTGAAAGCTGATTATGCTTTGGTTGTTCGTGGGAAGAGAATACTGATTTTCAGGTTGTGTACCACCTGGCTTGGTTGGGAGGCTTAAGAAACTATTTTTATTTTCTTTTAATTTATGGATACTGGTAGTGATTCAGTGTATATTATTCCAAAGTTAGGTTTATTTGATTATGGATGCACTCATGTTTTATATTTGTTGCAGCCTTTTGTTTAGGAGACTTTTGAAACAGTATATTAGCAACAGGATTTTGATGACATGTTTCATTGAAAGTTTCATGCATGAATATGGGAGGCTAATGTTTAAATGGCACTTGCTAACTAGAATGAGGCATTTTAGTCCAGGAACACAAGTACTATTCCATTTCAAGATTTTATTAAACTGGATTTCTAAAAAAGAGGTTTTTTTTACAAAATTGAACCAAAAGCATTGACATGAAATTTTTCCTTAAAGGTGTGATCTAGTTTATGAGTTTTAAATTTGATCTACTACCATATCAAATTGTCGATACCATATAAGACAGACCACCAACATCACTGCAGGGTTTAACCACACAGCTTGCTTTAGGAGTTTTACTCGACCTTTTTTTCCTCCGTGCATGAATTCCTCAATCATACAAGTACATCTGTTAGTAGCATTTGGTTAAATTGTCATCAAAATGAGTTGAACAACTAGCGGAACTGATATGAATCTTCCTAGGAAAATTTCACTTGTTGATTAAAGCTCTTTTTCATTATAATGCATATCTCGATAATGCTTCGAATAGAACTCCCACAAATGGTTGTCTTTTTAATTCGATGCATTAGATGCACATCATGTCCTTATCCACCCCAACGTTATACAACTTGTACGTCACACTTTTAAACATGTAAGTTTGCTGAAATAGGAGATGTGTGTCATGATTTATTCGCTTCGTTTAAGAGATTACAAGTGAATGAGTGATCCATGTCATTAGTGAATTAGTGATATACTGTAGTTGCTATACTGCCATTTAATCATGTCTGTTTTATTATTATAATATGTTCCCTTTCCATTCTTTTTAGTTATATTAATTCTGGAATTTCTTTCATAATTTATTACTGTCACTATGTCATTCTCATGCGGCAGGTATCATAAAAATTTCTCACTTTATGTGTATACTTTCGATTATTCACATTCTGATATACAACCTTGTTAATAACTCATGATGCAGTACCTAGATGAGAACAAGAAACTGATATTGGCTATTCTGGATAATCAAAATCTAGGCAAACTTGCTGAATGTGCCCAGTAAGTTCTGCTGCTTAGATGCTTTAATTTATGCTTACTTGTTCCTTTTATTGTATGCCGAAACTACTATAAATCAAATTGATTATTTTCGTATTATATTGTTGGGATGATATCTAGTGGAATATAATTTTGTGTATGCAATAACAACAACAAAAAATAGTCAGACTGGACTGTCTAAAGCTTCCTGAGAAGAGTCAACTTACTGTATTTCAATGCACTAGTTTCATTTTCAATGCTCTGTATGAAGTCTATTCTGTAAACATATGTTAGGATATGGCAACATATTTTCATGTAAGTAGAATCATAGGCTAAGGCCCAAGTATGGTGACTAGGGTCTGCTGAGTACCGAGATCAGTGTCATTCAAAATTAAATTTTGATGACGGGCAACTGAAAATGTTATCATAACAAGCCAGAGCATAAGATTAATTTTGGATGTAGGACATCGTCATATATAGCCTCTGAACGTGTTTTTTGTTATTTGAAGACTTATTACATATGGTTGGTCGGGGTATCCTTTTGATTATATGAATTGATCAGGTACCAGGCTCAACTTCAAAAGAACCTGATGTATTTGGCTGCTATAGCTGATGCCCAACCTCAAACGCCAGCAATGCCTACCCAGGTATCTATTGGAGTCTGTAAGAGGAAGTTAACTGATAACATTTGACATTTTTCGCTTATCCGTATATTGAAAAATGCAGATGACTCCTCATCCCGCAATGCAACAAGGAGGGTTTTACATGCAGCATCCTCAGGCTGCAGCCATGGCTCAGCAGCAAGGCACGTTCCAGCCACGACCACCCTTTAATAGCCCACACCTATTACAAGATCCTCAGCAACACCCAAATATCCAACACAGCCACCTGCAAGCCGGCCAAGGGCAACTGGCCATGAGGTCCGTCGGTCCCAACAATGGCATGAACCAACACAACGACGCCAATCTCGGAGGGGCCAGCAGCAGTATTCCCGCATCAAATTCGAACCTTACTGACATCCGTGGGGTAAGTAGGCAAGATAAACCTGATAGTCGGATTGCAGGCAGTTCTGATGGGCAGGGAAACTCTACTGCAGTTCGTGGTGGTGGAGATGCAGAGGAAGGCAAGTAAAGGGTGGCATAGAACAATGTAGCATTTCTCTATCCGGTTGTTGATAATAGGCTTCGTGTTGTAGAACTAGCAAAGTTTGTTCGACTAGGAATAGTGTTTCTTTGTGCTCCTCCGCGAGGCTGGGGTCTGTTGTAGTGACAAAGGCAGGAACGAATGAATGAACAGCTTTTCCATTCTAGGTGGCCTCTTGTGAGTTGGGCTAAAAAGCCTGTGTTTGCATGCTTACTCTTAACAAAAGGAAGAATAATTGAACAAAAGCACAAGTTTGTTCATTTGCATGCTTTGTGGTATGTTTCTTGTGTCAACTTGGAGAACCAGGGGAACTGATCTTTTGCTATTTACAAAGCACTGCATAAAACGCAGAGAACATACAAGGAAACGCACAAATGTGACTTTTGGTTTCAATTTTTTAGTTACTAATTACGAACTGATTATATTCCTCAAAATTCCATATCATCATTGGAATGAGCCATGTCATCATAATTTTGAGCGGTTAAAAAATCAGAATAAATAAATAGTTTGATAATTGTAAAAATACCGTTTTAAAGCAAAACAAGAATTTTGAAAAAAGTTAATGAAAAATACTCCTTAATTAATTAGTTCAGTTCAATTTGTAGATTTGAATTTATGAACGGTTCTAAATCCACAAAAAAATAGATTATTTTTCTTGTCTTACTGATTGCGAATAAAACTTTTAGTGCCCATAAATGTGACTAATTTTGTTTAAATTTTCAAATTTTGATAGCCCACGCACACGCATGCACATAAATGTGAATATCCAAGTTAATGACCCAAAATCTGTAAAATAGGCAACCAGATGTTTATATTAAACACATATTCCAAAAAAAGTTGTCCAAAAATAAAGTAGTTTTGCCTCATGAATTCAATCGAACCCCAAAATCTCGAACACAACTCACGCCCTTATTCAGTGTTTCCATTCACTAGCAACGCAACCAAATCTGTCATCCCACAATTTAATCCTAGATTTGGTCCATTGTATTAAAATCACCTTACTGTCATTACCATCCTCCAAAATCAGGCAACACAATCTCTCCACACGCTCAAAACACGCACCCAAAATGTCCAATTCCATTCAATATCAATTCTACTACTACTAATACATATATAACCTCTCCCACTATTTCAAAACCGAACAAACAAAAAAAAAAGATGGGAGGTTTAACTTTTCTAGGCGCAGTCATTATGTTCACCACCGCTGCAATGATCTCCTCAGCCGAATCATCATCGATAACGACATTCAGCAAAGCGTTCAAACCACTCTACGGCGAGGCCAACATCGTCTCCTACGAGGACGAGGGCTCGGTCGAGATCGCCATGGACGAGACAACGAGCTCCGGCTTCCACTCAAAGCAAATGTACACGCAGGGCTTCTTCGAGACCTCGCTGAAGCTGCCGGACAGCTACAGCGCCGGCGTGGTCGTCACCTTCTACTCCTCCAACAACCAGAAGTACCCCTACCGCCACGACGAGATCGACTTCGAGTTCCTCGGCCACGCCCGCAGCGGCAAGTGGTCCCTCCAGACCAACTTCTACGGCGCGGGCCACGTGGAGCGAGGGAGGGAGGAGAGGTACGACCTGTGGTTCGACCCGTCCGAGGATTTCCACCGCTACGCCATCCTGTGGGGCCCGGACCGGATCACGTACTACGTGGACCGCGTCCCGATCCGGCACGTGACCAAGGCTCCTTCCATAGGGGAGGAGTTTCCTTCCAAGGAGATGAGGCTTTACGCCACGATTTGGAACGGGTCGGATTGGGCCACGGGCGGGGGGAAGGATAAAATGGATATGAGTTATGGGCCGTTCATCGCCAAGTATTCGGGCTTCGTGATGAACGGGTGCCCGTTTAATGAGACGGCCCAGGCCCAAGACTGCCGTGACTATGGGAGGGGTTTGACGAGGGTTGAGAGATTGAAGATGAACGGCTTCAGGAGGCGTTGGATGACTTACTCTTACTGCTATGACAAAAAGCGTTATCCGCTTGCTTTGCCTGACTGCGTTTTTAATCGCAATGAATTGCGACATCTCCAGAAGCTTCATCCAAAAACGTTCGGATCCAATTAGTTGCTGTATGAATTCAGTGCCAATCCATTCGTTATTTCTTTTGTTTTTCTTTCATCTTTGGAAATAACAGAAATCTCAGCCGATTCAAATTGTGAAGTTTTGTGGAGTATATTTGCACCAAATTATTGCTGTGAATATATTTATATCAATATTTCCTTAAAATAATATAGTTAAGAGATCGAATTACACATAGTTATTCTAAGATATTTATCAATAGTAATATTATGTGAATATTATTAATTATTTTATTTATTTCCATTTAATGACCACATTAGTGATACACGGCCTATAAGTAATAGCATAGCGTAAACAAAATATTTCAAAGAATGCGTTATTCGACATTCATTTCAAATCATGAATGAGTTCGGACCAGTTTGATATACCCGACATTAAACTTATCAATACAGCTCAAAAACAATTTAAGGAAAACTCCGATTTACGTTAAAAGGTAAAAAGGAATAAATTTTTGACCAAAATTAACGCAATGTTTTTTAAAAGAGTAAAAACGTTCAAACCCCATTGGTAGTCTGAATTTGAATTTACCATGGTAGTTAACAAATGAGATAAATATTTAC